>NW_027481069.1:0-40927 GCF_050403485.1 Sporobolomyces salmoneus
CCCCCCCCCCCCCCCCCCCCCCCCCCCCCCCCCCCCCCCCCCCCCCCCCCCCCCCCCCCCCCCCCCCCCCCCCCCCCCCCCCCCCCCCCCCCCCCCCCCAAAAGTCCAAGCGAGAGCACGAGGATCAGAGAGTACTTACGCTGCCCGAGGGTGTCCGCTCGTCGTCTGGAGGAGCTGGTGCTTTCGTATGGTTGATAATACCCCTTGTGTAGATTCCGCCTTGTGGCCTCGTCCAGAGTCAGCACACCTGTGCCGGAGTAGGGATGCAAGGACATCGAGATCGTGCGAATCGAGTGGAGAAGAAGTAGCAGAGCGAAAGCTAAGAGGGACGAGCCAGAGGATCACGCTAACAAGTCCGTGAACGCGCCGCGGACGAGTACGAGGTCAAAGCTTTGTACGGAAAGACGGAACTACGGCAGTTCAAATGAGGAGCAAGGAACGACAATAGTGGGATAGAGATACGAGCGCACGAAAGAGTGAAGGGATTCTGAGAACGGGAGGAAGAGAGCGCGGGCGAAAAGAAACGAGAATCGAGGGATGGGGCATGAAATACTCATCGAGTCCTGTTGAGCCTTATCGACGCTGACTCGAACCTGTCCAAGTATCACAGAGTATGAGTCCTACACTGAGGCGAGGAGAGAGCGACTACCTTGACGTACCAGGTTGAATTTTCAGAACTTGAGCTCTTTCAGAACCGCGTTTCTGAGGCTTGTGCTTGTTCCACTCTGCGCGATGGGGAATCGAAGTCAGCTTCGAACAACGACGACAATCTGTCAGTACCCACTGTCCCGAGCCCATCTCGCAAAATCCGAGAAATGCT
Organism: Sporobolomyces salmoneus; assembly: GCF_050403485.1. Lineage (NCBI taxonomy): Eukaryota > Fungi > Basidiomycota > Microbotryomycetes > Sporidiobolales > Sporidiobolaceae > Sporobolomyces > Sporobolomyces salmoneus. The sequence continues at coordinate 821 of NW_027481069.1, forward strand.
CGCCAAACGACGGCTGCCCCTGGGTCCTCGTGGTTGGAACATTGGTACCAGGGTTCGTCCTACGATCCTGTTCCTCCTGTCTGAGGAAACTCGCACTTGCATCCTCCTTATAGCTCGCTGCGATGGATCTGGATCAGAAATGGCGACATTGGCGCGGAGAACGGAGAAACTCACTCGTGTTGCGACGAGTACCGCTCATTGATTTGCCCTCGACAGTGTCGACACGCCTGCTGGCAATACTCTCCCAGGGGTTGTTATCTCGTCGCGACATGTTGAAGAGAAGGGAGGAAGAGAAAGAGGGAGCTGAGCCTGAGTGCTGTTCTGATCGCGCGAGAGGCCCAAACTTCATCCGCGGAGGTCGTAGAAGGCCCGAGGGTTGATCACGAGCCACGAGTCATGAGGAAGCAACAGCTCTCCCTCCTAAGGGACAGCATAGAGAAGCAGAGAACGTACTATTTGAACAACAAGAAAAACTTTTCCAGGTAAAAAAAATTGCGACCTATTCCTCTAAGTTCCATCCCCTCCACCACTGTTACCGAGATTCGTCGAGCTTGCATTCGCGAAGTATCCACTCGCAAGGTTACTCTGACTATTGTTCGCGCTCCTACTCGACCTCAATTTCGCTCCTCCTCCTCCTCCTCCCGCCGTTGGAGTCGTCACTGGATGTTCCCTCGCGAGAGAATCCCACACCGCCGAAGCGAGTGGAGATACCGCCGAAGTCGGGGAAGAGACGACGGAGGAAACGGGATGAGGGGATAATCGAGAGATTTCGAAATCGATTGATCCTTTGTTCGCTTCCCTCGAATGAGTCGTTCGTGGTGTGAGCTTACTGAGTCCCGATATTGATCGAGCGGAAGAAGGAGTCGTTGGTCGAGAGATCGAGAGCGAGTGAGGTGATGGAGGGATGACGTTCATCGCGGGAGCGGGAGAAGCTGAACGAGGGACGGAAGAGGAGGAAGCGGAAGACTGGAAGGCGAGACCAGTCGAGGATTGAGAACGTGCGATCGGGGCGAGCGATTTCGATTCGGTTCGTTGAGGAGACGAAGGGGTAGGGTTTTGGCGGAAAGGTAAGTCGGGAGCATCGTTCCAATGCGCGGTCGTGGAAGAAGGAGTCGTCGCGCTTGAAGTGTTGAGTCCACGAAGGAACGGAGTCGATTTCGAAGGTCGAAGAGGTCGAGGACGGTAGAGCTCGGGGTCGGAAGTGGAGCGAGGGAGAGGGTTTAGCTGAGTCGCGCTGAATGATCGGGGAAGAATAGGTCGACTGCCTCCTGTCCGTGAAGTGATGGATCTCGTCCAGGATCGAACCGTCGAACTTGCTCTCCAACCGACGTATCGAATTGGAGCGACGAAGAGATTCATTATAGCAGAGGGGTGCCTCGAAGATCCTCCTGCTCCTCCTGCCGTTACGCTCGAATCCATCGAATCGTCGTGTTGCGAGAGAGGTAAGAAATCGCTTCCTCTTCTTCCTCCTCGTCCGCCTGGGAAGACGTTGTTGCAACAAACCCCACAGAAGCTCTTCCTCCGTCTCGATGCCGCTGGACTGAGTGCGAAGAGGTAGATGATGAAAGCGAGGATGACGAGAGCGCCGTAGGGGAGAGCTTCGGAGTCCTTGATCGAGGAGAGAGTCGAGCGGAGTCCCGAATTGAATGAAGGAATGTGACCGGAAAGAGAGTCGAGAGAGGGATAACGATGACTCGATTCGGACGAAGATTTGGGATCGGAAGGATAAGAAGACGAAGAAGAAGAAGGATAGTCCTGTGTAGGAGGTTGGAGAAGCGGAAGTTGTGTCGAACCTTGCGAAACTTCGAGCACCATTTTGCCCAGAGTCCAACTGATCGCGACGTCATGTACCTCATTGAGACTTTGGAAGCTCGGTGGTTCGTCGACGAGTCCTTTATCGATCGCTTTCTCCAACCCTTTCTCCGTCTGATTCTTTCCATCTCCTTTTCCTCCTCGATCGATGATCCTCGGAATACCGATCCCCTCATGCAAGATATTGACGACCCAAGCCGCTTTGAAGCACTGAGTCTCCAACCGACTCAATTCGACCCCAGACCTCCATTTCCCTCTCCCTTCTTTGAAGTCACTCATGATCTCGTTCCAGTCTTTCCCGCAGAACTCGATCGCGTTCTTCTCGAACTCGACGAAATCGTAAACTCCTCCTCCTCCGTTCGAAGGTCCCCAGACGTCTTGGGTCGAATACCAGTATTCAGAGATTCCGATGAAATGATTGACGGAGAAATCGATTGGTGGAACGTGAACTCCGTTGAAGAGACATGGTTCGTCAAGACATTTCACCTCCTTGTTGAGTAGAGGACCCGTCTTTCGAACACACGACAGGAAATCTCCAGTTCCCCTCAAGGTGTAACCCGCGTGACGAGCTTCCGAGAGTAACAAGTCCTTCGGTAGACAAGGATCGTCGACGAGTACGACGGGTCGTTCAGTTCCGAGTCCATCGGCGTCTCCCGGCGGTAAATTCGGATGTTCCTCATCGCTCGCTCGAAGATGACTCCGGATCTCTTGATCGACGTACCGATTCCTCGCCTGATTCGTTCCGAACCCCAACCAAGTCGTGACGAATACTGGATGTCGAACGTCTTTCCCGGACAAGAGTCTCATTTTAACTTCGAGCAAATTGTCGGCGTGTCGAACTTGTTCGACGTCGGAAGGTTCGAACGCGATTTGAGTCGAAGCTCCTCCCATGTCGAGGAACCCGTACGTCGAAGAATGTTTGCGTCGTTCTCCGTCGAGGGCGTGTTCGTGTTTGTCGAATCCGTCCATGAGATAATTGACAGCGATCCAACCGTACAATCCTTCCTCTTCTCCAGAGATGATCCTCACTTGTTCTGAGCACGAAGGGAGGTGAAAGGGGAACGACTGCATGTAGGAACATGCCGAAGATAGGACGGCGGCTTGTTGATTGGGAGGGAGGAGCCGCATTCCAGCTGTCGCGAGGAGGTAAATCGGAGTCGAAGGGAGTTGATCGGCTGGGATAACGGAAGCGGCGAATTCGATCAACGGTTTGAGGTACTCGGCGACGTCTTCTGGGTTGTCCCCGAATGTCGAGATACCTGCGAGACGACAAAAAACCTACAATCTGAGTTTCCGAGTATATTTCGTCGCAAACAGAGTAAAAATCTCGTCGCTCACCTGGTTCGACCTTGAGATGCCACCCATCTCCTTCCTCTACACCTTTCTCTATTCGACTAAGCACGTCCGTCGAGAGTCCTTTCCCCTTTCTATCCTTCTTTGCGATTTCCGGATCGACCCAACTGTACACTTGAATCCTCGAACCACTCGAACCGGCATCAATCACGACTCCGTATTTACGACCTTGAGACCATGCTGGCGGGCGAGGTGACATTCAGTCGAGAACGAGCGTCGATAGGTAGCAGAGAGCGAGAGGGAGAAGTTGAAAGATAGGCGAGTCGTCTTTGGCGTCTATGAACGGTCGTGGAAGTAAGCTGGGAACTATCTGAGACCTGTGGAGCGAAGCTCAGTCAGCTCAGAGCCCTGAAGGAGCTCAACTCGAGAGAAAGAGATGAGCCTGAGGGTTCCAGCTGTTTCGCGCACCTCTCGGCGATGGCTGCAGCTGGTCGCCTCGAGGATTTGCTTGAGGATCGTGGCTCACCTTGCAGACGAGATCACTACAGCATACGATTGCTGTTGACGAAGTTGATTGAAGCAAAGATTGAAGAAGTCGAAAGGGCGTGTGGTAGCGAGAGAGCTCGTGGTCGGTCGTCGTTATACTCGTACAAAGAGCGAACAAAGGTGCTCGAAGCCTCAGAGGGGGTCGAAGCGGATGGGGTCCGGAGTGAGAAAGGGATTTCGCAGACCCAGAGCCGCTTCGTTTTGCTCAAGTCTATCGTTGATCTCACAGAGACGAGCGCAAGAGACAGATGCCGTTACAAGCGCGCGAGAAGCGTAGGGCATGCGCTATAGATGGAGCTACTTCTACTGTGCGAAAACTTCGACTTTTCGAATCCTCTCGCGCACCGAATCATCGTTCCTCACAGCTCGATACCCATACAACGGACCGCACTTCTTCTGCATGCCAGAGGTGGCATTGTCATCGATAGACCATTGTGTGTCCAGCACTGCTACATCCCTCAGCTCGTACTGAACTTTTTCTCCTCGTTCCCTCCCTTCCTCCAAATCTGTAGCTCAACTGCGTCGTTCCGCTTCTTTGCCTACAAGCTCATAACCACTACACCCTTATCATCGACACTAAACCCTTGCGATAGTCGAGAGTCCTCCTCCTCCTTTCTTGACGAAATCTTGAAGCGATTTTTTAAGCGGTAAACTCTTTCCCGAACGCCTCTGCCTCCTGTTCCTCCTGCGCTTCTCTCTGTTTTTCCCTTGTCCGTGCCTCCCTCAACCCCTCCTTCCATTCAACCGCCTTCCCTCCTTGTTCCCTCAATACGTTCAACCCAGCTCTTCCTCCCGCTTCCGTTCCATGCAATTTATCGACGATCCTCCTCACCCTTCTCGCGAGGGGTGCTTCTTGTCCGACCGTATGATTCGCGAAGAACGAGTTCTGATGATCGTACACCATCCCATCGTTCTCGAACGGTAAATTCGCAAACGAATCGCCTTGGAACCCTCCTTGTCTCAATTTGAGTCCCAACAACGTTGCCGAGGCCGCGGAGCCAGAGAGTTCGGTATCGAGTTTGGTACGTTCGGTATCGAGGTCGTGGGAGGCATGAACGAGGTCGATCAGGTGATGAGGTCGAGGTTTGTTCGTCACGTTTCGAATGGGTGCGAGAGTGTTGGTCAAGTGTTGTTGTAACCGAGGAGGGTTAGAGGTGGGGACAAAGGTAGGGGAGAGATGGTAGAGAGAGATGAGGGACGAGAGGGAAGAAGTTGAGGAACTTTGGAGAGTTCGTTTAGAGACTCGTCGACGAGCGGGCGTGGATGTTGTAGAAGCTTTGGTGAGTGCTTCTGAGGCGCTGGCTACTGCTCGCGAGGTGCTGGCCATGTCGTGAGTGAGATGGAGAAGTTCAAGAAGTTCAGCGCTTCGCTTCTGAGAGATCAACCTCTTTCGATCTCTCGAGTCCTGCGATTGGGTCGTGGTTTGCTAACTGATAGGCGAGCACAACTTTGGATCGCAGGTCGGAAAAACTTGGGGTGAACAAAATTTTTCTAATGAACGAGAAGTCAGGATCTATGTTAGAAGCAGGCAAGAGATAGATCATAAAAACAAAGTCAATAGAAGAGCAGAAAAGAACAAGTAGAGGGTAGGAGGGGGTATGAGAACAAGCAGTAGAGGGGTGACGAGTTCGAGGAAAGAGGAAGATGAAAACTCGTCTTTTGGGAGAGGAAATGGATGCGGGCATGATTGAGATGCTAGCTAGATGTATATACGAGATAGTCGGGATGGAGAGAGATAGATAGTGGAAGCTTAGGCTCGCGAGACATCCCTGTTGAGAGCAAAGTGCGATGAGTAAGTATTCTGAAGCGAGAGAACGAAAGATGAGGGGGAAACCTACCGTCCGAGAACCTTGGCGTTAACCCAATCACCGAGAACGAGGAGACGGTTACGAAGGGAGAAGAGTTGAGAGATGTAGGCCGATCGCCAGAAGCTGCAAAGAAAAACGACGAGATCAGTTTCGGCCTGAGATGTGAAGGATTATCGCGGAAGAAACGTACTAGTAAGTGGCGAGACCGGCGGCAGAGAGGTTACCTTGAAGGAAGGGGAGATCGGCGATAGCCTTGTCGGAACCGATGTAGGCAAGGGACTGCACGGAGAGAGAGAAAAATCAGATCAGCATCACAAACTTGGTCCAGTACGAAGCGAGTTATGACTTACACCTTGGTGAGAGTAAGAGAAGGGAGAGATGTTGCTAGCACGGATAACGGCGTTCGCGAGCGAATCGAGTTGAGCGGGTTCAGCGTTCGAAGATTTCGCAGAGTCGAGGTCGCGGAGGAGGGCGTCCTTCTTGTGAAGTTTCGAGAAGACACGGGCGAGGTATCGTCCTTGTTGAGAGGCGACTTGGGCAGTAGGAGCGTAGTTGGTGGCTAGAGAACAAAGGAAAGTGAAGAAGTCAGCTTCTAACGAGAGAATGTCAGATCGCAACAGATGAGACGTACCAGTGCAGTCACCGAGAGCGAAGATACCGTCAGCACCGAGGAGACGAAGGTGCTCATCGACGAGGAGACCACGTCGAGAGTTTTGTTCGTTAGGGATTTTGTTCATCAAATCCTTCGTGACTTGACGAGCAGTGTTACCGGTAGCCCTGTGAGTGCCGAAAGCAACCTGTAAGTCTCGCATACGACAGAAGTGACTGCAAGGGTAGGAGCTCACCAGACGAGAAGACCGTAAGGGTATTCAACGAGTTCCTTCTTCTCGTTTTGAGCGACAAGGGTCTTCTCCTTTACTTCCTTGACCATGGTCTTGGTGGCGATGTCGATCTTGTTCTCCTTGAAGGTAGACATGGTGTAGTCACTATTTGCGACGGACGCGAGTCAGCAAGGAAAGAGCATCATGAGGAAGGAGCGGAGATCTTACATTAGTTGCTTTGAGAACATGGGAAGAACGTTGGGGAGGGCTTCGATAAGAGTGATCTTGATGCGAGAAGCGAGTTCAGGGTACCACTGCACAGCGACGAAACGCAATCAACGAACGAATCAACCTGCGAAAGGAGTGAAAAGGACTCACATCTCCGAGATCCTCCTTCAGGAAATCGTGAAGTTCACCAGCGTACTCTACACCGGTAGGTCCACCTCCGACGACGACCTATACCATCAAGCGAAAATGCGTCAGTGGAATACATCGAGACTCGCAAACGTGGGGAAGAGAAAAACGCACGAAGTGAAGGAGACGGTCAATCTCTGCTTGAGTTTGTCCAGCAAAGTTGGCAGTTTCGATACAGTCCATGATCCTTCCACGAATCTTCTCGGCATCCCAAACTTCCTTGAGGAAGCAAGCGTGTTCCTTAACTCCCTTGATTCCGAACGTTTGGTTCTCGGCTCCAACGGCGTAGACGAGGTAATCGTAAGAGATTTCAGTTCCAGCAACTTCTCCCTTGATCTCAGAGTTGTCTAATCGTACGAGCAACGAGTTAGGTCGACCTGAAGAGAGAGAAACTGAGGGAAAGTGTTCAACTTACCGAGGAATCGAAGAGTCTTCTTCTCGGGGTCAACTTCGTAAACTTCTCCCTCGTAAACCTCAGTCTTTCGCTTCATGTGTCGGGTCAAGAAACGAGTAGGTTCAAGAATCGATCGAGCACCGAGAGTACCGACAGTGACGGAGGGAAGGAGAGGAGTGAAGAGGAAGTAGTTTCGGGGAGAGATGACAACCTGTCTCGCAAGAGGGCACGATCAGCTTCATAGCACGTTGTCGTCTGTAGGGAGAGTATAACATACGACGTTGTAACCAGTGTTGTCGAGTTCTTTGAGGAAAGCAGAAGATCCCCATCCGTTACCGAGAACGACAACGGTAGGGAGGGAAGGATCGTGAGGGAGTTGCTCTCCAGGGTGTCGCTGTTCGTACGAGCGCCAAATGATGAAAGTACCAGTCGCTGCGACGACGAAAAGGACTGAGCGACCAAAAGTTCGAAGGCGGTGTTTCGGGGCTTTGGGAGGAGGGGGAGGAGGGAGACCCGACGACGAGGACGAAGAGGCCGTAGAAGCAGATCCTACAGGAGCAGGGGAGATCTTGGGTGCGACATTGATGGTCGAAGTCGTTCCGGCGGGAAGAGGAGTCGAAGAGAGTTGGGAGGAAGGAGGAGGGCTGCGGGCAGTCTCCTTGGCGAGATCAGGGTTCTGTAACCGACGGACAGTGTTGGTCGTGAATTGTCGGTGGACTGGACTCGCCGAGACGAGAAGGGAGCGCTGAGCGCGAGATCCAGACGCTGTTCGGATGGGTTGATCGCGGTCAGTAGGAGCTCGAGATAGTGATCAAATAACTTTTTAACTCGCCTAGAACCCTGTTGAGCGACATCGTGGCGAATGTGAGAGAGTCAAAAGTTTAGAAATGATCGATGAGCGATATCGATTTTCGCCCATAATCGCTATCGCGTTCTATTTCCTTCGAGGTTCAACTGAGCTTATTCATTAGCATGAAGCTCCTTCGGTACGCGCGAAAGTAACGGATTTGAACGCGATAAAAGATTCATTTTTTTCCCCTCACTAGAATTCGAGTCGCAATGAGACGGAGAGACTCGGAACATGCAGAGTAAGACGCTCCTGGCCAGCAAGATCGATTACAACACTCCTAGAGGATCAAAGGGGGAGCTTGAAGAAGGAGAGGGAGGATTCTTCCGCAGCGAGGACGAGTTTTGCGAAGATGAGGATGAAGGGAGTCGGGGCGAGGGACTCTGCGAGGCAGTCGCAGAGGAGTTACGATGTGGAGCAGAGGACGAGGGTGATGGGGAAGAGGGTGGAATGATCGGCGGAGTGCGAGTTAGATTCGGGAGAGGTTTCTCTGTTCTTGAGCTCGCGTAGGCCGACAGAGGGGAGAGTGCCGTTGCGACCGAAGGAGATGTCAGACGACTTGAAGGCTCGACGTCGGGGCTCGCAGGGGGAAGAGGTTGAACGGTCGACTTCGTGCTGCGATCGGAAGAGATGGAGGTAGTTAGAGGAAGGTTTTCTGCAGAACGATCCTTCTCCGGCGAGGACGAGGTCGAGGACGACTGAGACTGCACGGCGGGAGAGTCGAAAGGAAGCGGTGGAAGAGGAGGTGACTTGTTCATGAGCTCGAGCGTTTGCTGCAAAGGTGTCAAAACGGAGGAATCGAAAGTTTTCGCTTGACCTCCCAGAACGTCTCGAACGTGTTTTAGTGCCGTAATCGCCATGACTTGAGGCGCGAGAGAAGGGTTCGAAGAGTTTGAGGACTTCGAACCCGAGCCACCATTCGAAGTTGAACCAGGCTTGTCGAACTGCGAAGTCGAAGGTGGGTTCGGAGTTGAAGGTGAGAGAGCTCGTTCGAGGACGGTGACGCATAGATCGAGTGCTTCAGACATTGCCACGCTAGATGCTCGCATCCTCGAGAGATCGGCGAGAGCGTCGCGAGTGGTCGACGAAGGGATCGAATCGACCTCCCAAGGTGCTCGAGATGGGATCTGAGAGAACTGGTTCCGCTGCCGTTGTCGTTGTTCTTCGATCTGAGCTTGCGCTGCTGTCACTCCACGCTGATCGAGGTGAGAATCAAAAGTCAGTATCAATCCGCGAGCAAGACTCTCGCAGGTAGTACTTACGCGGATGTCGTTGAACGTCCCCAAGATGGCCTTGTTGATGCCCAACGCTTCTGCTCTACCGTAAACACCCTTCGCGAGATCTCCCACGAGACCTCCCTCTCCCAAGAGACAGACTCCGACGTTGGGACTTGCATTCGCGACGAGTTTTCGCTGACCTCGTGCTCCTCTCGCTGCCGCACTCCGCAGATCCGTCTCTTCATCCTGTTCTCCATCGTGAGGTAGGACGACGCCAAGCTCTTCGTTCTGCCTTCTCACGTAATCGGCTCCTTCCTGAGAGAGGTTGTCCCGTAGGTAGATCGCTTGAGAGAGGAGGAGGGTCGTTCGGAATGTACCGTCGGGACAAGCTGGGTATCGGAGGAGAACTTGAAGAAATTCTCCGTAACCTCCAATTCGTTCGGCCGTGATCAACGAGTCTCGAATTCGCAGGAGCATCGCTGCCGCGACGTGTTGAGTTATTTGGAGGGAAGGGTCGCGTGCAAAGATGCCATCCCACAAAGCGAGGGTTTCGGAGAGAGGGAATTCGCGAGAGAAGAGGAGTCGAAGCCACCGAATCGAGTACAGTTGAGGTTCGATTTGGAGTCGAGTGAAAGCTGCATAGACAGGAGGATCGAGAGTTGCTATAAGGGAATGTAGACGAGTTGCGATCGCTACGATCGGTTGAACCAGAGTCGTTGGGGAGGAAGAGAGATTTGCCGCGGCAGATAAGCCGAGTCCGGTCGGAGGTTGGTGGTAGTTGGGAGAGGATCGAGGGAGAGGTATCGTTGCCTTGTGATCGTAGAAGGGTGCGCATGATTTCATCAAGGCAGAAAAGAGTGACCAGGTATCATGCTCGATAAACTCTTTTGCGAGGACGAGGTGAGGTAGCGAGTCTCGCTCGGAAGATGATTCGAGCGAGTCGAGATCGACGATCCAGAGTATCGGGGCGAGTAGCTCGTGCATTCCTTGTCGGTACGAAGTGTCGGGAGTGAGTTTTGTGTAGATGAAGAGTAAATCGGTCATTTTGTTTTGTGTCGCAGGTTGACGAAAGTAATCGATTTCCGGGAACCTGTGAATGTTTTCCACTTCAGTATTGGATGGGATGCATGGAAGGGATGGCCAGCTCACGTTCTCTGCACGTCTTGACGAATCGTTTTCCTCAATTCCAAATCCGCAAAGAAAGACTGCCACGGGTTGTCCTCCTCCAGGCCGAGCGGGTTGTTCGCCTTGACGTCGACCTTGACTGGTCGTTTCCCATTACTGCGCTCAGATCCGTTCCCTTTCGCGTCAGATCCGTCGAGGTCTGATTCTTCTTCTTCGCCGTCTTTGATCCATCCACCATCCGGCGCTCTCAAATACCGTTTCCGTAGTTCGTCGTATTCTGATCTTTGTCTTGACAAGAGGAGGGAGTAGGTGGAAAAAGTCGAGGGTGTCACAGGTGAAGCGGAGAGGTTAGAAGGAGAGGGAAGCAGGCCGAAAAAGTACTGCGAGAGTAGACGTTATGTAGTCAGCCTAACCCATGAAGCCCGTATGAATGGAAAACGAGCTACTGACCCTCCAGCAAAGAGAACGGAGGCTATTCTCCATATGCCCTTCGACGGCTTTCCTCTTGAGCGACTCGAACGACAGCATGGGATCCTTCAGTAGCTCATCCCATCTCTTCACAATGTCTTCCTGAGTGGCCCGCACCATTGTCGAGAGGCTATCGAGAGTCGGAGATCTAGGGTACGTTGTGGGGGACGCAAGAGATTGGCACTGGTATTGTAGGTTCACAGAGCGAGATGGAAGAGCCTAGTTGGGTGGAGAATGAGTGGCGAGAAGTCGTGCGAGGATGAAGGAGGAAAAGCTCCGACTATGGACGTTCTCCTCGTCTGCGACCTGTTACACCTCTCGCAAGGCGATCGATTTTGGCCCTACTGACCCACTTATTATTCACTTGTCTTCTAGAGTCTCCCGCGTCGAAAAGGGGCGCGCAACTATCATTTTCGTCCGAACGAGCTTTGTCTCTGCGAAGTTTTCGCTGCTAAGCTTGACTGCACTCATGCGATAGAGGATATAACTTGGTACAACGACTGATTAATCTATAGAAATGATATCTAGATGAAAGAAAGGAATCTACTACTGCTAGGCGCAAAATATGGACAGGGAAAAATAGAAAAGCTTCGCACGACTCGGAGGTTTCGAGCTCGTGCACAGGGTGGAGAGAGGTGAGACTACGGATAAGCGGGGATACAGGACTTCGTCTCGAGTAAGAAGTCGTAGCCTTTCGAGCAAGCCCATACTTCGCACTTGCCCTCGACTATCAACGAAGAATCGTCACTTTCTCTTGAACTGCTCTCCAAAGAGGGAAGGGTGACGACTGACCACAGCCTGCCGACGCTACACCTTCTAGTGACGTACAGTCGATACCTCCGTGTTCCTTGCATGCTCCGCATTGTTGCGCATTCGTCTGTGGTAGGAGAAAAAAAACCGTTTCAATCATCTGTCTCTCTGACTACTCAGAGATACGCACGACTCACTTGTACGTCAACACATCCGAACGAAGTCTCTGTTCGGCATGTCGCGAGGGTGGCCGGGCAGAGTGATTCCGACTCGAGTCGCAGAGGTCGGCGATTCGCGGAGATTCCGAGCGAAAGTGCGAGTATCGAGATCAGGAGGGATGCTTGCATTCTAGGAATGGATGGGCGATCTTTGAGAGGACGTTTTGAGGTATGGGAGATCAGGTAGAAGTCGGTGACTCAAGCGAGATTGGCGATGAAAGAGCTGGCGAGTAACTTGTTGGCAAGGGTGGGAGGCAAGGAAGCGAAGCAGCGGCGATAACCATCGTGCAGGACTTCCGAAGCCAAGCAAGACAAAGTGCCGAAACACTTCGATAGGGGAGTCGAAACGGATATCCGCAAATAAAATAAAAGTGGAACGTGGTGTGGAGCGAAAGTCTCAAACGTGCGATCTTCGAATTTTCGGCGTGAATTTGCGCCTCTCTTGAGACAACCTTACAGACAGTCTGAGTGTAATCTATTCTCGCGAATCCGAGTTGCAAGTCGGGAGAATACCATGCGCTAAGCGTGTTTTCGCTATGTGCGAAGCAGATCGTCGAGTGATGTCTCGAGTCCTGTGTGGAAGAAGCTCGTTCCTCCAGGCAGCAGTGAATCCCTGTCGACGTGCAGATAGACACGTCAGTCTTGTTACGTACGTCGAAGTGGAGCGAAAACGAAAGCACTGACCAGTATTGCGTATCGTCGTTGATCGAATTGACGAAAGATGTCGGTAGGTAAGGGTTCTGCGTCGAGTGCTGAGAGAACAATAGACAACGGAAGTGAGCACACAGCTACGAGCCCAAAAGCAGAAAGATACGACTCACGACTCCGTTATCGACAAGATGTGGATACTCGCTGTAGTACTCGTGAGGAGATCGATCCATAGGAGGACCGGGATAGGAAGCTGGGGCAAGAGGCATCGTCTGAGGAGGTGGTGGAGGAGGAGCTCCGAGGATGCGCAGAGTGAGTTGGAAGAATCGAGAAATGAAAGCTGGAGTCGTATCGTCCCTTCCGGCCGCGGCGTTGTCGAAAGCACGATGAGCTATCACATGGTAAATGAGCGAGTCAGTGATTGAGCCGTGCACTTCGCCTAGTGAAGAACTCACTTCGTTTCAGGAGATCTAGGATCGTGTTTTGAGTGTGAGAGCCGCAACCCGGGTAGAGCTTGACGAGGAATTCTCCGAAAGCGTAGAGGGAAGGGGCGAGGAGATCTTGAAAGAACGGAACCATTCCTTCTCGCTCGAGATCTTCGATCGATTCGACAAGCGACTGACTGTAGGTAATGAATCTTGCGATGTTCTGGTCGTTGACTCCGTTGACGTGATACCGCTTCGTCGATTCCTCTGTCAGCTCGGTCGCTTCGAGTGCCGCTCTTGTCAATGTCACGTAGGCGGAATTGAAGAAGAACTTGATTCGAATCGATCTTCTCCGTTCAGCTGGACTTGATTCAGGTGCTACACTCGCGTGACTGGATCAGCACTCGTAATCGCAAACAGTGGAAAGGATGAATGAAACTCACTCGGATTCGTGACCCATCGATCGTAGGCTGACTCGAGGATCCCTTGAAGGTGATTCGATAGGGATCTCGCGTGAGAGGGACGAGAATGTGCGATATCTTTCGCGAGTCGGAGGACTTTGACCCATTCGAGTGTCGGTCCGATTTCGAGATCGTCGTCGACTTGAAACCGTCTCGTATCGGACAACCATTCAACCGGATTGATCCGATAGGACGGGATCATCGAAGTCTGACAGAACCCATCGTCCTCCTCCTCGTCGAGTCGAAGGATGTAGAGGTGATCGAACACGGTGGCGCACATCCAGGTTCTTTCTCGATCCATGATGAGTCGTGCTTCGGCTTCGTCGTCTGGAAAGGGAGTTTTGCGCTCTCGATGCAGGTGGAGCTGGTAGGCGAGACGAATTGCGTAACCGACTTTGAGCCAGGCGTTTTGGTCGAACGGTTCTTTCCAAAAGACGAGGAGGAAGAGGGATTGAACAACTGCGACGGTCGCCGTTCCTTCTGCCATCGCTCGACCAGTGAGAGCTTTCGCGTGTTCGAGTAGAGTCGTGTAGAGATCTGGTCGGAAGAATTTCGATGAAACGGCGAGAAGGGAAGTGAAGAGAATGGTGGAATTGTTTCGAACGTAAGAAGGCGTATGGAGATGTTTGTCAAAGAGGATGAGGTACGAGTTGAGCGTCGAATGGAAGCGTTCGAATAATTGAGCTGCTTCGACTTCTGACAAGACTCCGAGGTCGACTGGATCCGCCTCTCTCGTCGGTGCGTCCGCTTGAGGTTTCGAGGTGATCTTCAACCGTGTCTTGCCTAGATTCGAGAGTGCCGCTTCTTTCGCTCTCGCAACGTCGACCAAGGAAAGCGAAATAGGAGAGGTCGAGGTATAAGTTTCGTTTGCGTGGTAAGATGCTGAACGATGAAGCGGTTGGAGAACTGGTCGAATTTGTGGTGGTTGAGATACTGAAGACATAGACGATGGGTGATAGAAAGCAGGGTGAATCGCCGTCGTCGATGCAGGCAATTCGACCTGAGCTGGAATACTCATTGGAGCTGCGACGTAATTTGAACTCGAAGGGATCGGGCCAGAATGATGAGGGAGGGGTTGTGGGAGAGGAAGACGGTCAAGGGAAGGAGTCCTCGAAGGACTTCGAGTGATCGAACCAGCGGAAGATTCCGTGGGCCTAGAGGGATACTCGATCAGCGATTCTTTCCGACTTGACTTCATTCTCTTCTCTGAACTTACATTTTCTTTGGTTTCCTACCTCTCCGACTAGCTTCCTTCCAGTAACAATCTACGTCGAGCCTGTGACATCGATGACAGCTATCCGTCGAACCATCTTCCCTTTCCAAACATTTGATTTTGAGCTTCCTACACGCGATACACGCCTGCCTGTGCTTCGTCCTCGGCTCTGGTGGTGCGACGAGTAGGCAGGATGGATCGGAATCACGCGACATCGAAGGAGTGGTCGACGTTCGGGCTCGTTTGTTTGGTTTCGGAGGTGGAAGATCCCCGCCGTTCCCTTTCAAGTCGACTGCTGAATTCGAATGGCCTGAAGTAGATGAATCAGAGTGTTCAGTAGAAGCTTGAAGGGCAGCGTCCGCCAGGTGTTGCATCCTATCGATCTAACTGTACGGCCGTATGGTGACCAGAAAAAGAGGGGGAGATTTCAAAAAACTCCGTCAGAAGTTCCTGAAGGCTATGCACTCTTTCTCACACGGTGATCGAGCAGTCTGTTCGGCCTGCGGATTGACGAGAACGTTGCACTGAAAGTTGATCGCAAAAGCACGCGAGAGAAGGAGGAACAGAGAAGAAAGCAACGAGAGGAATTCTTCTTTTCAAGTTCTCTCGAAACGACGGCCTATTTGCATCTGCCAAGATAGAGGGGAGACCCGCTCTCCTCTCCTTCGGATTGATACGGTCGACAGGAAGCATCTACGAGAAGAGGGAACCAGCACGTGGAAGAGAACGAGAGGGGATTAAGAGGGAGAGAAAATTAGTAGAAATGAAAACTAGGTAGGTTGTACGACGCGCTTTATTCACTTTGACCTGAGAACGAACGATGTCAGTACTCTCGAAGATGATCGATTCGGACATGAGAGAGGAAGAAGAGCGTACTTTCTCGGTGCAGCGTTTGGCCAAAATCCTTCTTTGCGGAATCCTTCGATCGAAGCTTTGACGGTCGCAACATCGAGTCGACGGGAAGGTGACCATCCAGTGAGCTTCTTGAGCGCTGTCGAATCGAGACTGACTGGGTAAGGGGAGAGGAGGTCGACAGGAACGGAAGGTGAGATCGGAACTGTCGTGTTAATCGGAGGATTCGAAGCTTGTAACAGAGCTGACCATCCTTCCAGATGCTGTTGTCGACGCAAGGAAATTCATTCGTGAGTCAGGCCCCCAAAGACCTCGAGAGAAGAATCAAGGTCACCTTTTCGTTCGCATCTTCTACGACATCTCCCAGATTCAACTTCGCAAACGTGCTCACAATCGCTCCATGGAACCCCGTCTTGACCCCGATCGATTCCTCAATCAACTTTGCAATCATCTTTTGATTCGTGTCCCCTCCATCTTCGACGTTGAAGACGCACGCTCTGATATCCTTTTCTTCCTTTTTCGCTGCGACGACTGGAGGACCGGAAGAAAGAGGTTCGAAAGGTTTGTTCGAGTCGAAAGCTGGTGGGAGGTTGACGGAATAGGCGTCGAGGATCGCAGACCGAGAACCGAGGCAATGAGCGAAGGATGCGGCGGCGACAAGGGCGGAAGCGAAATCGTCGATGTGACAGGTGTTGCAAGAGAGGTTTTCGGACCATCTGCGAATGATCGGAACACGGTCAGCAAGGCGTGCGGGAGATAGCAGAGCTTGTTGGAAGAACTGACAAGAAGTCCATCTTTTCATTCTCAAACTTGTAGACTTCTCCCAACAACAACCGAGGTGTGACTCCCGTGACCGTGTAATCTCCATAAAAGATCGCTGGCCGTAGTAATACTAGGCTGAGCCTGTTCATCGAGTAACAACTCGTCAATCTCCGAGAACAACGAGACGAGATGAAATGTGCAATGAGCTCACCCTTGAATCTTCGCCAAACCTCTCGCTGCCTCGTGATGCCATTTCGACAGAGTACCCCACGGTTCGACGTCTCCAGCTCCTTCCGATCCAACCTTCAATCCTTTCTTGTTCTCTGAGTCCGATTTGAGTTTTGAGAAAGACGGTAACGCTCGAACATAAGCTCCGACTTTGGCATTGACTGCGGCTTCTCCGAGCAAGAGTGCTAGTCTCAACGTGCGATCAACGTGGACGATGTCGGGCGCCCGGAAATCTGCCTCTCCAGTGAAGTCAAACACATAGTCGAATCCTTTCTCCGAACCTTTTCCGTGCGCTTCGGGCAGAGTGAAGACCTTCGTTCGTGTCGCTTCCGTCATGAGGTTCCCCTGCATGTACTCGATCGTCTTGTCCTCTGCACCTTTCTTCAACGTCTGCTTGAGTCTCCCATCGGCGAAGAAAGTGTAGGCGTCTGAACTCGGAATCGCTAAATGTCGATCGACGACTCGACAGAACGCGGGCTTCGAAGGAGAGTCCGATGAGAAGAGGTAAGGCAGAAGTTGTCGAGGACCGTCACCAGCTACGAGGCAGCGCGAGAGAGTCAGTCTTCAATGGCTCGTGACTCGAGAGTTTGAGAGGTTCGTGCTTCCAAGAGGGAGAGCTACGGTTGGGGAAATGAGGGGAAAGGGGCTTACCTAGACCACCGAGAATAAGTACTGTGGTCATCCTTCGCTATCAGGTGGGACGGACGGCAGGAGAAGAGGGAAGAGGGAAGTTGTTGAGCGAGAGTGGGGGAAATTTCGAGCACGGGAGCGCCAGTGGGTGTGCCTGGGCGTAAGCTATAGGTTGTATCTGATCGGGAGAGGGCACAGAAGCGCGCGGATTGAGTCGAGGGTGAAGAGTCGGGAGAAGAAAGGGAGATGAAAGAATCTCGCTCCTCTCGCTCCTCCCAATCGGCACTAGTCACCTCCGAGTCACTCTGACTAGCTACCAAGATGTCCAAAGACCCCCTAACCGCCAGCCCGACTCCGCTCTTCTCTGGATTGATCGCATTCTTCTCCCCTCTCATCGCTCCTTCAACACGTTCTATTTGGTGTCATCACGGCGGACAGATCGCTTCCCTAGCAGCGGTGACAGAGATCAACATCTTCTTTGGAGTTTACGACCGTCCGGACGAGCTAGTAGACAGGTGAGTCTCTTTCGCACTTCAGTCGTCGTGAGCTGACTCAAGTCAAGCGAGTTGCGTCACGAGATAGGCTTCGTAAGATTGATGTCGAGATTATAGATCATAGCTGGATCAGCGCTTCCCTGGAGCAACGTTGTAGGATCGATTTAACCGGATTCTCGTTTTCTTTCATCGAGGACGACCGATTGTACGATGAGGCGTCTATTCGCGACTCAAGCTCTGCTGGAACTACAGACACGAGCGCTACAGCTTCCTCATCGGCTACCGCAGAGAACGTCGCCTCGAATCTGCAGGAGGAAAGTAGCAGCGAAGTCCAGTGAGTTCATCTTCACCTCGACTGATCAGTCTGCCCCGAACCTCGCTCGTCCGTCTTTGTGTGACCCAAATCTATACAGAACACCTCCGCCAGCCCCTCGCAGAACGTCCAGCCTCACGTCTCGCTCCGTCGAGGTAATTTCGAACTTTGCCAGAAAGCTTGTTCCCGCGAAACGACATTTCTTGCCGTCTTCACCTCTCAGTTACGGACGCCATTCGACTTCGACAGATTCGACCCTCAGTGGAAGACAGACTGAACATTCTCATGTCCATCGAATAACTTTCGCAGCAGCATCTGAGAAAGTCCTCGATGAAAGCGCACGGGTTCCGAACGAGAACGCTACAACTTGTCAGACCGAATTTGCTCCAGGTGACGCCTTCGACAACACTCCGCGCAGAATCGACGAGCGAGAATCAGGGCTATTGAGCAGAGTCAAATCGGAGTCCGACGAAGAAACGACGAGGTGAGTGATACTGTGTCGCATCGGTTGAGCGCGCATGTCCAACTGACAGCATGCTTTCCGGTGAACTCAGCTACCCCTTCATCCACTCCTTCACGCCTAGCGAGTCTCCGTCGGTTTCAAAGCTCAAGAGTTACGACAAAACCTGCTCGACTTCTTCGCCTCTTCCCCCTCCCAAACCCGCTCCTAACTCGATCGAGGACTTCTGGTCGAAGGTCTCGACTCTCGACTCAGCCACGATCGATTCTTCCGCTCCTCTGACGATCTCTGCCGAAGATTTCCTCGCCGCTGTCTCCGATTCGAACGACGTAGGAGCAAGAAACGATTCGAAGCTTCGAGACGGATTGTGCTTGATGGAACACGGACAGAACGGCTTTGTTGTCAAGAAGAGGAAAAGAAGTGAGACGCCTTCGTCAGCGTGAGGTGAGACGAAGAAGAGGAGGAAAACTGGAACTTGAAAGGTAGCAAAGGGAATCAATCTGTGATGTAGCATGCTTCGTTCTGTCTCTTACTGTCATCCATTACAATTCAGCTGACTCGGATCCGTCAAAGCGAAGTTGAAGCCCAAGCTCGTCGCAAATTTCTCTAATTCAATGTCGAAATTTTCGTCCGCCTCGCCGGCTGTAGATGGGCTCAAAAGCTGTGGCTCCTCGTCTTGGGTCAGGTGACAGTATGTTATGCTGATGGAGTAGGCTTCCTGCTCTGCTCGTGCTCAAAGGACCTAAAGACGTTTGCGGCAACTCTTCTGCCTCTTCTGCTCGACGAAGGAGCAGGAGTTCGTCGATTACCGGGCGCATCACGAGAATGGATTTCCTGCTTCATTTAAAGTGCTCGAAATTGATTTCACGGGTTTGCGGTCGAAAAGTTCGCATTCAATTGCCTCTCTCGGACTGAGTCGTGAGTTCCCTCTTTCCCGACCTGACCACTCCTCTGACTTTACCGACTTTCCTTCGCTTCAATGAGACATGTTTCGTGCCCGTTCGGGCCGTGCCTCGAGCTCTTTCGGTAACTTCGGGATGGACTCTGGCAATTTTCGGATTTTCCACCACGACTTGTCGATCAACATTGCCTGACGGCTTTGCGGCTCGACGAGTCTCTCTTCTCTACTTTCTTTCGCTCTCGCCTACTGTTGCTAACCTGGTCCAATGCTCGTGTACTCGACGACTGTTTGCCTGTTTCTGCTCGGACTCAGCGCCCAAGCTCGTCGCATCGAAGTCCTTCTAAAAAGGTCATTCTCCACTTTCTGTCTTTCGTCCCTCTTCGGACAATGGATACTAACTCGACATCGAACCAGTGCAGGCGAGATGTAGGGATACAGCAAACGAATGGGACCGTTTCGTTCGAAGCGCTTGATGTTGAGCGACTTCGACTCGTCAAGTGAGCTGCTCTTTCTTCCTCGATAGAATGTAGGCACTGACATTGTCTTCATCGGCCCGGCTTGTAGGAAGTATGAGAGTGTAAGAGTCTCGCTCCGAGTTGCTTCAAACCGTGTCAGCGAAATTGACATTTTGACATTCTTCAGTACCGACGCTCGCACTCTCTCGATTCCTCCTCCGAATCTCTCGACAAACGAGAAGTCCTGCCACTCGCATTTGATGGTCAAGCTCGTGGGTCTCAGGCGATCGGGCCACAAAACCTTCGCCAACTAATTCGTCTTTTCTCTGTCGATTCTTAGTTTGGAGCGGACCCGTCTCCGTCGGCACACCACCATCAGTATTCAACTGCTACTTCGACACTGGCTCGGCCGACCTCGCGCTCGCATCTCCAACCTGTAAGGACTCGTGTGATGGAAAAGCTCGATACGACATTTCGAGAAGTTCGACTGCGAAAGCTACGAATTTCCAAGTACAGAGCAGCTGGACGACAGGGTCATCAGGGAATGGTCTGCTCGTTCGAGATACGGTCACGATTGGGAAGACGACGGTCACATCTCAGGATGTCGTTGCTGAAACTTCGATCGGTAGCTACGTGAGCACGAGGGCCACGGATGGGTGAGCTGAGCGCTTACTTCGTCAGAAGTAGCACTCGAAAAGCTGACTCTGTATTCTCCCTCAATGACAGTGTTGTCGGCTTTGGATTCAGAGACATCTCCGCTGCTCGCTCTTACGCTTTCCCTTTCACTCTCTTTCAACAAGGAGGGTCTCCATACTTTTCGATGCTCCTCAGTCGTACCCCCGGCAAAGCAAAGATCTCCTTCAATGGTTACAATCGTGGAATGGTCGCTCGAGGTCCCACTTGGTTTCCAGTCTCAAAGGATAACGATCAGCAGTTTCGTACGCTGTGGCAGATCGGTAGATGTAAGCTCGTTCTCTCCTCCTCGCACTTTTTCGAAACTGACCTCTCGAATCGTCGCTCAGCTACCGCCTACGTCAATCGTCGACAAGCCTGGAAAGGGTTTTCGAACTTTGCGCTCGACTCTGGATCCTCGCTCATCATTGTCAGTCGAATTCCTCTCTATCCTTGCGCTCAATACCTAACTCTCACCTTGCGCAATGTTCAGGCTCCTCCCGATGCTGCAGCAGAGTTCTGGGCGGCTGTCCCACTATCTCGCAAAGAGAACGATTCTTCTTGGTCCTTCGTGAGTACAGCCGACTATGTCTGATGCAGTTATCTTACCGATCTTTCGGCATTCTTCTCCAGCCCTGCAAAATCCCTCCAAGAGTAGCGTTCGTCTTTGGTCGCCAACTGACGCAAAAGTTCGAACTCGATCCGCGAGACTTCAACCTGGGACCGCTTCCCTCGGATCCGACTCGATGTCTGGGAGCTGTCATCGGCCAGAACCTCAATCTAGGTGATACCTGGTTAATCGGAGATCCGTTCTTCAGAGTGAGTACCGACAGAATAATTTTTCGCCTTCTAGAGAGCGAGAGAGCACTAACCTCGAATTGTTCCTCTGCTTCTACCAGTCTTTCTTCCTTATCTTCGTGAGTCTTCGTTGTACTACAGTGACGACCTGTACTCGCTTGAAGGCCGTTGCTGAGACTTGTTTGCGAGCCCGACAGGACGTTTCGCAAAACCGAATCGGAATCGCGACTCCCCGTTGAACAGTAATCGAGCCCTCTCACGATGGAGCCCTCTCCCATGTAGCATACCATAATCATATCTTGTAGCTTTGTGGTAAATTCCTGTATTCGTCGTCATTAAACGTAAGAACTTCTACGGTGAATGATTCTTCTTCTTGCGGTTCTTGCTCTGCGCTCCGCTCGCCTTGACGACTCCAATGATCTACTGTCCCTTCTTGTCTCCTTTGGCCCAATTGAGCTTTCCGTCGACTTGGATGGGTTCCTTTCGAGCGCTTGCTGACGAGGGCGAGACAAATCTAGACGAGAGCAACTCAGTCAGTTCTGCATTGACTCGGAGACGCAGGAGGGAAAGACTAGAGAGAGAAGAAGTAGGACTTACCGCTTGCGAAGAGCCAGTAACATCGCTCTGAACCAGAAAAAGTTCAAGCCGTTCATCGTTAGGTTGATAGCTATAGCTCGGAGGAGAACGAATCGTCAATCCTCCTGATCAGACTTCGATTCGAACCGTGTGAGCATACCGAGGTAAAGGTATCGAATCCAACCAGTACCCTCCTGAGTTGCTTTCGTCAAGACTGAACTCGTCGAGAAGAGCAAGACGAAGAGTTTGTAAGAATTGTAGACTCCGTAGATGAGACGACAGACGATGTAGGCCGAGACGAGGAAGAATCCGTTGATCATTTGGAGGAGAGATCCGGTACGGTTCGTTTTGTCGAGGAACCAGTGAAGGTTGAGGAAAATCGTTGAAACTTCCCACTGTTCGCTCACAACGCAACGTGAGCCAGGATGCAGCTTGATAGAGTGAGAAGGAGACTTGCGATGAGGAAGCTGGGTCCGCACCAGAGCAGGAAAGGACGCAAGGTGAAGAAGAAAGCGGTACAACATCCGATTCCGTGAAGGAAGAATCCAAAACCTTGAGCTGTTCAAAGGGTCCAGGTTTAGTCTCTGGATCCTTATTTGTGCCAGAAAATCAGGGCCCGGGGCCAAGAAGCTCACTATTGATGTGAAGAGCCGAAACGAAAGTATCCTGTACGAAACAGAACCTCCGGCAGAGTCAGCTCAGAGCTTGGCGTAGGAAGACCCAACGGCGGTTTGAGACGCACCCATACGAAGTAACCTGCCGCGATCGCGCTGAGACGTTCCTCTCGAAGAGCGCTTCCGGTGAGAGGGTCGAAACCGAGTTCGGGAGAAGGATTCCGGATCAAATGGAACGCGAGGGGAGCCGCAACAAGAGAGAACGCCCATCCGACCTATCGAACGTGAAAGACGCGAGTCAGCAACTGAAGGACGGGCTCGAGGAGGTTCGATCGGGAGAGAGGGGGGGAAACGAGCGGGGAAAGATCACGATGTGCAGATCCCAATCATCTTGCTTTCTCTTGATCTTGGGGTAGTGTTTACTAGCTAGAATAGGACTCAGGATCGAACTGAGCTTCTGAAGGGCAAACGAGGCGAGGCAAGAATAGATTGCGAGATGAAGTGTTCTTCCGAGTTGAGGGAGCCCAATCGAGTCGGCGAACGGCTGTGCGTATGGTCGGATCCAGTCCGGAGACGTCAGGGCTGGTGAAGATAGCCACGACATGGTGATTGTTGAGAGAAACGATTGCCGAGATGAAACGGGTTGAACTTCTCTCCTCCTGACGCTTCACCGACTCGACACGAACGAACGAGCATGGCCCTCGAAGAGCATGGAGGTGCTACAGTAGGCGGCAAGGTAAGCAATCAAGCGGCCCGCAGCGGAAAATCGCTCACCTCATGTCTTCTGCGACTCACACAGGATCATTTCTCTCTACTCCCGAACGAGATCATCGAAGAGATCTTCGAATACGTCGCCGATTACAGCCAATGGCCTGGCGGTGCGCTCATATCGAAACGCTCTTCGCCTCTCTACCAAAGGACTCTTTACACGAACATCCAAGTTGCCAATCTCGAATCGCTCTCCCGCCTTCTCCGTACCCTTCGAGCCCGTCCATCCCTCGGCACGAGAGCAAAATACATCTCTCTCATGACCGACTGCACTCCCCCGCCCGCTCAGAAACAGGAACTCGAGATTCACCAAGTCCTCCGCCTCATCGATTCCCTTCCAAATCTTCGCGACTTCTGCAGTTTCTGGTACATTCCTGCGTTGCCTTTCACGTTCCCAATCTCGCAAACTATCCGCTCCATCACTTTGACCGTGGCTCCTGACGACTCGGTGGGCCTCGGGAAAGTGTCTTTGTCGGATATCGCGATGTGGATCAGATGCGTACCGGCGGTCGCAGAGGTTGAACTCTACCAATGGAACTTTGTCTCCTCCGATCCAGATGACTGGCTGTACGGCACTCTCGACGACGTGACGTCTCTCCAATTGTCGGGAATTGGTGTAACGGAAGAGGAGACAGCCGATCTCATCAACGCCTGTCCCTCGTTGCAACACCTCTCCCTCTTTCTTGAACCATACATCCCTCTTCACGTTCCTCCGGCTTTCGACACCGTACTCGATTGGATATCGTCTTGTTACGGCTCGCTTACCTCTCTTCGTCTCGCATCGGCAGTCGATAACGTACCCGTCGGACTATCGCTCGCGAAATTCACCAACCTGAGCAGCCTCGTTCTAGGGACCGTCGGAAGTTTCCCACTCCTCCACCACTCTGTCTTGCAACTTGTCAATCTCGTCAACCTTACTATCGGTAATCGCAATGATAACTTTGATCCCCTTCTCGAGCTCGTACAGGGTCCCACTCGACTTCCAAATCTACGTCAACTTTCTTTGAATCAAGCAACACTCAGAAAAGGCCGAAGATTCGATCCCGAGGATCCGGAACACGTCAAGGAGGAGGAAAACCGTTACAAACGTCTGGAAAGATGGTCAAAGCCTGATGCAAGATTGTTGGAACCTCACTACTGGCAAGATTTCGAAGTCTTGGTCAACGCTGCCGAATCAGCGGGAGTCAGAGTCGGAGGACGTCTCGTCGAAGCTCGTCAAAATTTCGCTCATTACCTCCTCGAAATCAACAATCTCGCCATCGCGAAAGCTTACTACCATCACGACTTCCGAGACATCCCCCAAGCGTTCACCTTGGCGAACAAACACGATTTCGGACTGCCTGAGCTCGACTTTGAATCGTTGGAATCGGACAAACTCGAATTGGTCAAGGTGGAATGTCCCGAGTTGGAATGGTTCGCGTTGACCCTCAAGGACAAGAAGTGAAAGTGGAAAAGGTATCGGGGGGTCTAAGCTAGAAGGAAAGAAGCAGAGTCGGAAAGAAAATAGTTGTTCGAATTCGGGTTCTCTCTTTCTCAAACATTGTTCTGTCGATTGGATCTCATTGTCTCCTCGTCCTCGTTCATCTTCGTCCTTCCCGTTACGAGAAATGTCAGCGTGTTGTTTCGCACCGTCGAGCTTCGATCACCTTTTTCCAGCGGAAACTTCGGTTCGAGCAATTTTCGAGCGCACTGCCGAGTTTGAGCAGCTGCTGCGAAAGGAGTAACTCGATGCGGAAGGTTTCGCTGAAACACCGCCTCACTACTCTCAAGACGAAGCAAAGTCAAGATCTTGCGCTTTCGCTTCTTCCTCTCACTCATTCGACTCAGCACCGAAGAACTCTCAACCATGTCAGGGTTCTTCACAAAGATCGGTGAGTCCCAATGAACCGCTCTCGTCGCATACAGAAGGAGCTCACACTTCTCTCCCCTCTTTCGGCAACTTTGATTCTCCTCTCTCCGAACAGCTCACAGTCCGCACGTAAACCTGGGAGATTTCAAGCAATTACACGAAGTACTCACTTCAGAGAAACGCAGTATCGACAGGTATGTCTCTTCCTACCTTGATCAAGCAGAAAGAGAGGACAAAACAATGACGTTCTGTACTTCGGTTTCGAGATGAAACAGTATCCAGAAGTTATCGGCGGACAAGTCGAGAGCTTCGAATGCGATCAGAGATTGGGGTCACGCTGAAGGAGATGACCTTGGAGTGAGTCGATCGATTCTTCGTCCTACAGTTGTTCACCCCGTGTGCTGATCTCTGGCTCGTTCCGCAGGATGTTCTCTCGAAAGTATCACAGCTCTTTGACTACTTGGCTCAAGCCGAATTAGCATATGCAGAACACAGCGTCCAATATCGGTAAGTGAAACTCTGTACAATCTCAGAATCTTTGACGGGCAGCTGAGTACAATTATTGTGCTCGTAGGCTCAAGTTCAAGGAGATTAGAACGATGGAAGAGAATCTGTCGAGTTTGAGGCGATCGAGAGATCAACAAGGCGGGAAAATTGAGGCTCAAGAACGTAAAGTAAGTTTTCGTTCTCAATCTCGCTACTCGAATATCGACTGACTTGCGGCTTGATCAATCAGGTATCAAAAATGAAGGAAGAGCACAAAGATCTACCGGCGGCGAAACAGAGGTTGCGAGAATTGAGGGATGAAATGGTTGGATTGGAAAACAGCGTAATGACAGAGGACACTCGGTAAGTTTCTACCTGTTGCATTCAAGCTCAATGACTCACACCTCTTGTCTACCCTTAGGTTGAGCGACTTCAAGCGCTCTAGCTTGCGGGAAGGACTCAGCCTCAAACTCGGCGCTCTCCTCGAGCTCTCGGAAAAGACGACGGTCATCGCAGAACTCGGAAAGTTGATGGTCGACGAGCTACCAACTCAACGAACGCAGCCTGGACATCCCCGGGCACATTATGACGGTAAGCGCTAGCCAGACTCTGCTTGATCGAGTTCGAAACCTGATTTTTCTTTCCTCGAGCGACCAGGCTACGATCGAACAAACTACCTTTTACAAGAAGCTCAGCGTTGTCTCCAAGGTGTCACTTTCAACCCAGCCCCGATCTCGGAGCCTTACGGAAACGGCGCCGGAACAGATTCCGCGACTCAACAATCTCAACGTTATTCTGGTGAAGACTCGGCTGTGCGTTCAAACGATTTCGGTCACGAAGAGCCTTCGAACCTTCAGCAACACCAGTACGGCTCGATGGCGAGCTTCCAGACTCCGGCCTCGTCAGCTTTCGCTCAACAAGGAAGTGCAGCCGACTCGTACCAAAACTCGCCTCGCACGTCGACTTCGGCCTCGCATTCGAATATCGCCGCTTACTCGAACGAAGATGGCTCGAACAATCTGAATGCTCCTCTGACCCTCGCGAGTCCCCAACTCAACCCTCTTCCCGATTTTCAACGACTTTCTTTCGGAGGCGCAACCCCTCGCGGTGAAGAACCTCCTTCCTCCTCGACCTCCGCTCCTTACCTCGCCCCTCCCGTCGGCTCCCAGAGTCCCGTTATTCCAGAAACCCCGGTCTCTGGTTACCAGTCGAATACTACTCGAGCTCTCGCTCCTCCTCAACAAGAAGACGGCTGGGGAACGAATCGAACGAGTCTCGCTTATCTCGGAGAAGCGCCTTCGAGTGATGGAGGACACGGCGATATCGAGGCGAGGGAAGCTCAACAAGCTTTCGAGGACGAGGCAAGGGAGAAGGATCCGGAGTCTGGACGAAGGCAGGGGGAATTCGGAGAACAAGCGGCTCCGTCGAGATCGTACGCGAACGATAGCGTAGGAACTCAAGGTTTGGCGACGATTAGTGAAGCAATGCTCGAAGCTTCTCCTCCCGTTTCTCAACCCGCAACATTCCCGATCCCTTCTCCCGACGTTCCCTCCGACGTTCAACCTCAATCTTCGATCGATTCGAGCATTCGTGAATCGAGTCCCCCAGGGGCAAAAGAAGAATCGATTCCAGCTCCAGCTTCGCCGACTCAACCTCGTGAATACCAACCTCTTCTCGATTCGGTAGTCCCTCCTCCCGCAACGCCTTCAATTCAACCGCCTACTCCAGCACCGGAAGTTTCGACAACACCTCGCACTCCGACCTCTCCCGTCTTCGCCACGAGTCCTACTGTTGCGCACCCTGCTCCTCTCCCGATTCCTTCTCCTCTCCATGTCCCTGTTCCTTCGAATTCGTCAATTCCTCATTTCGTCCCTCCTCCTTCTGGATTCGAACCTCGTCCTCTCACTCCTCGATCTATGAGCGGTACTCCCCGTCAACCAATCTCGATAAAGCCTCAGACTGCGAGTGCGACGAGTCTAGGCTCGAGACATGGCGACATCGTCGTCGCTGGTTCGAATCCGACTCCTCAATTCATTCCTTCCGCATCTTCGCCAAACTTGTCGACTCCCTCTGGATACTTCACGCCAATGGGAACGACCGGAGGAACGACGCCAACCGGAGAGAATGGGAAACGAACGATCAGCGCGGGTGCGTTCCGAAGACCTGGAGGGGGAGGAGGAACAACTCCCCTTTCGAGCTCAGTGACTGGAATCAACGTCAACGGAGGACGATCGTTCGCTCCTTCTGGATACAACGTGGTTCCGATTCCTGGAAACCCTGGATTCGGACCGAGTCCAGATGCAGGTCCTTCAGACGCTGAACAAATCGCTCAATCTTGGAGATCTGCCGTTCCTGTAGCTCCTGAAGGTTACGGACGAGCCGATGATGTTCCGACCCCTAGTTTCGATACTCGCCCGCTTCAAGTCAACAAGAATAGGATGAGTATGGGTGGAATCCCTCGACCTGGAACTGTTCCGTGAGTTTCTCTCTTCTTCCTCTTACTCGAACGTACTTTGACCTCTTTTCGCAACAGTCCGAACCTCGCCAACATGGGTCATTCGCGTTCTAGCTCTCAACCTATTCCTCCACCCTCACCTGGTCTCCGAAGATCCTCTGAAGAACCTCGAAACTTTGAAACCGGATCAAACGTTTCTCACGCTGCACCTTCTTACCATTCTTACGCTCCTCCTCACACTCCGACACAACAGTCAGCTCCTTCTCCTGGTCCGAGGACTCCAGTCAGTCCGAGTGGAAGCGCTGGATTCGGTTCGAATAGGTTCGTAACGAGGTTGGATTGAGTCACTTGAATCTCGCATTTTTCTCTCTCTCTTCATCTTGATATTACTGTAACTGTCCTAACATCTTAATTCACTGTATCTGTCTGTCTAAGCTTCACAGAACGAGTCTGAAATGATCCTCTTCGTCATCTCGCTATCTTTCGGAAAAGTTCACTTTTTTTTTTCCGGCATGCCTATCTCCCCACTATCCCACTTTCTCCAAGCGTCGGCTCCTCTCTTTCCCTCCTTCGACTCCTCCCTCACCTCACGACCATGCTATCTCTACGATTACACTCAAGACGCGTTACAATTAATCAACGTCGAGCTCTCTCGAGTCAAGCGACCTCGATCCTTACGGCATTGAAGCTTCCAACGGACGGTTCTCCCATTCCTGGAGTCTTCAATTCGAAGTGGACTGGTTCAGGTGAATTCTCATCTACGTTCTAGCTCGAAATGAATGCTGACGGGTTGAACCGAGCTTGAACAGGTGCGATTCACAAATCACTCAACACCGCTACGGGTGAAGTCCTTGGTCAGGTCCAGACTGCTACTCCTCAAGGTGAGTCTCCCTCGTTCCCTCCAGGAAGTCGCAAAAACTGACGAGAGGAGTCCGAGCTGAACAGAGGTGGAAGATACGTTGAAAGCTTCAAGAGCGGCTTATCGAGACTGGAAAAACGTTGCTCCTCCAAAACGAGGTGAAGTTCTACGACAGATCAGGAATGCTCTCAACGACAATATCGACGAGTGAGTACCCTTACTCGCCGGATTTCGCTGTTCTGAGGGGGACGTGGTAGTTGACGAGTTTCGCTCTTTTTCTCGTTCTGACAGTCTCGGGAAACTGGTCTCTCTCGAGATGGGTAAAGTACTCAGCGAAGGACGAGGAGAAGTACAAGAGTTTGTCGACGTGTGCGACTTGGCGGTCGGACTCAGCAGGTCGATCGGAGGGACGGTTTACTCTTCGGAAAGAGAAAAGCACTTCGCTACCGAGATCGCAAACCCGCTAGGTGTCGTCGGCGTCGTAAGCTACGTTCTACCCGGAACACGCCTTGGTTGATCGCTCATAGTCGCTGATCGCAGGTCACGGCGTTCAATTTTCCAGTCGCTGTTTACGGCTGGAATCTGGCTCTCGCCTTGATTACCGGCAACGCTTCAATCTGGAAACCTGCGCCTTCGACCCCTCTCACCGCGATCGCGACGACCAAGATCATTCAAGAAGTTCTCGCGGCGAACAAACTCGACGGTGCTCTCTCGTCTCTTCTGTGCGGAGGAGGAGAAGTAGGAGAAGCTTTGGTCACCGATAAGCGGGTGGATCTTCTCTCATTCACGGGGTCGGAGGCGAGAGGAAGGGAAGTCTCGATGAAGGTAGCTGGTCGATTCGGTCAAAGTTTGCTTGAGCTCGGTGGTAACAACGTAAGTTCTGCTCCCGTTTCACCCGCTCTCGCTCGACCAACCCATACACGTCACTAATCGACTGACGCAAACACGTCTTTGGACGAACAGGCCTCAATCGTCATGCCCGATGCAAACATGCAACTCGCGCTCCAAGCTATCACGTTCTCCGCTCTCGGAACGGCTGGTCAACGCTGTACGACGACTCGTCGACTCTTCCTTCACTCTTCGATCGCACCTCATTTCATCACTTCTCTCGTCGACGCCTACAAATCGGTTTCGAAACGAATGGGACACCCACTCGATCCGAACACTCTTGTCGGTCCGGTTCACAGTGCCGATACTGTCAAACGTTTCGGGTCGGCAATCGCTAAGATCAAGGAGCAAGGAGGAGAGGTCTTGATCGGTGGGAAGAAAGTTGAAATGAAAGGAGAACTAGCGGGAGGAAATTACGTCGAACCGACGATTGTTCTCGTCAAGGATCAGGAAACTTTCCCGATGATGAAGGAGGAAACCTTTGCTCCCAGTGAGCTCTCTCCTATGTCGAATGTTGAAGAAGGGTTCGCGAGCTGACATGCTTCCGCTCAAGTTCTTTACGTTTCGACTTTCGACACTCTCGAGGAGGCGATCGAGCTCAACAACTCGGTCGCCCAGGGTCTTTCTTCCTCCCTGTTCACTCAGAGCATGGACGACGCCTTCAAGTTCATTCATTCCTCAGATACGGGAATCATCAACGTTAACGGTTCGACCTCGGGCGCTGAGATCGGAATGGCATTCGGTGGCAACAAGAGTACCGGATGGGGACGGGAATCGGGAAGCGATGCTTGGAAGCAATATGTGCGTTGGAGTTCGTGCACGTTGAACTGGAGTAACGAGGTTGGTTTGGCTCAAGGAGTGAAATTCGACGTCTAGATGAGTTTTGTTCGGCTTGATCTGTTCTGCAGGTTCCTCTCTTGTGCTGTTTACTCTTGCAACTAGTTCTTAAACCAAGGCTGCCCTCGAGCGAGATGGTCCCGTGGGAAAAATAGAGTGAATTCGCAAACTGCAAAGTCGACGAGAACCACGAGATTCTATCTCTTCTTCGCAGGTTTCGGGTTGAGGATATCTTTCCTGTACTGCACGAACGCGACCATGTTCTCGAGAGCGCCGTCTGCTCTCAATCGAAGTTCAGGGAACTTCTTGCGATCGATTTTCTTGATCTGCGAAGAATCCACGCACATCAGTCAGGAATCTTCTCACTGATAGGCAATAGGAGTCACGCACTGCTGCTCGTACACCGGCGATACTTCCCTCGAGAGCAGGGAGCATTCCTCCGTTTCGGAAATTCGGGACATCGTATTCTCGTTCCTCGTCGGCGTAAAGATCGATGAAAGAGTCGACGACTTGTAAGAGGGCGTCGGGAGTGAGATGAGATTGGTTCGTGGGAGGAGCAGCGGCGCCCTTTGCAGGTGCAGAGGGTAGAAGCGAAAGGAGGAATTGACCGATTTGCTGGAGAACGAAACGATATCAGTGATCGTTCTCGACAGTCGTGTGGAACGCTTTGCTACTTACAGCGTTCTCCTCGACGGGTACATCTCGTCTCCGACCGATGCAACCGAGAGCACCGAGTGCTCGGACTCGGATCGCCTCGCCCTGGGGAGTAGCCGCAGACGCGAAAGAAGAGCCGTAGACATTTTGTACGAGGAAAGGAGTCGTCGAAGGTCCAACAACCTGCACGAGTTTAAAGAGGTCAGCCTCGAGACACTTACAATGAAGGCAGGAGTAGATTGGCTGACGAGGTTTCCTCCTTCTTCCAAACCAAGCCTGGTGCAACCCCAAACGACACCGGCAGAAGCCGACACCAACTCTTCCCGTCGCTCTTCCACCTCATCGACATCCTCCTCACCTTGAGTAGTAGGTTTCTTGTCGACCTTTTTCGCTCCTTCTTGGGCAGTCAAAGCTGCATGCATTCCTTCCAACACCTTTTCGAACACGGTTTGTAACTCCTTCTCCTTGCCTTTACCCCTTCCGTACGGTTTCTTCGCTTTCGAGAGAGCAACGAAGAGGTTGTTGAGAGCCTCGATCGCTCGAACGTGAATAGTCGTGAGTGCCTCGGAAAGAGTCGAGAGGGCAGCGGGTAGGACGGGAGCAGAAGATGTGTCTGCAGCGGCGGAAGTCGAAATGAGTCCGGTCGAAGGATCGGCACCTTCGGGAGTCGAGGAGAATGAAGTAGCAGGAACGAAGGAAAGGGAAGTAGGTTGAGAAAGGGCGAGAAGTTGAAGAGGTAGAGAGGTGAGGGTGATTTTCGGCGTCGACGCAACTTCTTCCTCGTCGTCGGAAGAATCGTCCCCAACAATGTTCTCCAAATCTTCGAGCATCTCGTCTCCGTCCATCTCTGAATCGTCCTCTCCTTCGAGGTGGTCATCCACATGCTGTCCGACGATGACTTCCGCATCTTCGTCTTCGTCCATCGCGAGATCTCCCTCTTCGACATCCATCGAGATTCCTCCCCATTCTTCATCTTCTCCCTCGTTCATGTCGTCTGAGAGAGAAGATCCGGGAGTCGAGAGTCCAGAGGCGAGGTACTCGGACAAGATTTCGAGAGCTAGTTGCAAAGTTTGAGCTTGACGTTCGAGGGAATTGAGCCGGGACTGAGGAGAATTGGGCGCAGGTGTAGGAGGTGTAGGGGCGGTAGGATCCTGAAGACGCAAACTGTGAGTACAAAGGCGAAGAGAAATGGCAAATAAGAGAAAGAGCACGTACGATTTCGCCCACGAATTTCGCAACGTCCTTAACCCAACTTTCCAACTTGTTCGCTTCACCCGCCTTTTGTACCATCTCCATCAAGACCAATTTTGCTCCACCTTCTTCCTTCAAGACGGCTCGTACCTCGTCGACATCTCTTCGTTTACTCTTACTTTTCGCCAATTCCAACAAGATTCCGAACGAGAGGACTCGCAACTGAGTCCAGTATTCGAGGGAGTCGGAGGAGGGAGAGGCGGAGGGAGTGGGAGTGAGGAGGATGGAAAGAAGGGAAGAGAGAGTAGGGGAGAAGGTTTGGGATCCGGCAGAGGAGAGGAGATGAGGGTTCACGGCGGGGTTCGAAGAGACGAAAGCGTGAAGGGTTTGAGCTGTGGGACTCGGGAAGACCTATTCAGTACATCGTTTCGGTCTTGACTATGGTAGAAGCGAGACTCACCTGCGGCGACGGCAACGAAAAGGGGAACTCTGAGAGCTTTCTTGCCCTTCTCCTTATCCTTCTTACTCTGCTTCTTCTTCTTGCCATCGACTTCCATTCCACCCTCGTTCTCCCCGCCGTTGATTCCCGCACTCTCTGCAATTCCGAGTTTATCTTCCTCCAAGAATGCCATGATCAATTCAACGATTTTATCTCCTTGCGCATTCAAACTTCCTAGAATCTTCGTGTTGCTTTCTGCTAAGCACCATAGCAATACGAGAACGTTCTCTGCCCAATCCCAGTAAACCCTGCGAAGAGTTTCATTCGCTTCGTTGACGAGGTCGGCAGCAGTTCTGTCTGCTGGAGTCGCTGGAAGGGAAGGCTTTACGGGAGCTTGAGGTGGGGAGAGAAGAGTAGGCAGGTAGGCGAGGAGGAGAGGCAAGTGGCAGCCGAGGAGAGGGAGCAAGAGTCGTTTGTTGTGCATTTCCGAGAGAATGTGAGGAGGTGAAGAAACGGCCAAGTTGCGGAGAGTACCGAGTGCTTCGACGGCTACGGTGAGTTCGTCGGCATTCGGGGCAGCTGGTTGACCGTTTGCAGAGGGGGCAGAAGGGAGAGGAAGAGTGAGGCGTTCGATTAAGAGTCCGATCAAGTTGCGGGAGAGGAGGAGTCGAAGGTGTACGGGAGGAAGAGATAGTAAGAGAGAAGATAGAGTCGACTAGCGTAAATCGTAAGGGGGTCAGCAGGCAGTCTTGAGAGGGACTAGAAGGCGAGAAAAGCGAAACTCACAGTTGCCCAAACTCGTTCCCTCGTATCCGCGCTCCTGAGCTTGTCCAACAAGTTCGTGATCTCTTGTTCCTTCTTCTGAACTCCTGCGGGTTTCTTTTCGGTCGAAGTAGAGGCGGTGGAATCTGCTCCGGTAAGGGGAGTCGCAACGGCGTCGAGTCGAGCCGTGCGGGTTCGCTTGCGATGTCTGACTTTACCCATCTCTTCTGTGAGTGGCTAAATCGAGTTCGAAAGGTCGTAGTGATGAGTAGAAGCGAAAGAAACTCGAGTGGACTTTTTTCTTTTGCTCCTTCGACTTCACTCCCCAACCTCTATGATCCGCCAGAACGTGGACAGCAACTATAAGAACCGAGAAATACATGCTGAAACCGCTATACCGTCTCGTATCGCCCTAGACGAAGCCAACTCGATCTTCATCAAACAACTCCTCCCACTCTCGACAACTGCCTCAGAAGACCGGTAAAGGCCGTCCAGAGCCACACTATCTACCTGTCAGCTCGTCTGGACCGCTCATTTCAGTCTCTAAGGTCCGCTCTGCCTCCGAGATCCGCTTTCGACCTTTACCACCTCCCTCCATTGCTTCCGAACTGGGCCTCAGGCGAAAAGGTCTCTCAGAAGGAACCTGAACCAGTCAGCTATTCGAGTCAAATCGACGCGGAATCAGGTGAGCCATGTCGTTCCTTTCTCGTATAATTCTATCGCACCTGATCGCATCGCAACGTCTCTAGTTCTTTCTCGTTCGCGAGTATCTGTTCCGTATCAGCTCTTGTAGATTCGACACCAATATCTACTCACGCTATCGGGGGGGTCGATCGAAGATTGTTCGGTCGTCACTTCGTCCCGATGATCCTTTTCCTCCCGTCCCCTATCTTTTGTCGACCCACGCACTCCTCAACCGACAACTCACTGCAACTGCTCAAGTCGCCCCTGCTTGACAGACTCCGCTTCGTGCAAGGTCACGCATTTTCTCCCCGCATCTTTTCACACAACCCCACCAAGCGAGCGGTGAGTCTCCTCGAGGTCTTCTTCGGCTCTGGCTGAGTACACACGTAGAAGGAGAGGTGGAAGGTCGGCGCATGTCACAAAAACAGGCCAGAGATCATCGAGTGGGGCAAAGTGGGAGCGAAATCTGGGAATCCTGAATCAATTCATCTCCTCAATCGAACCGTGCGAGAGCGGACTTCCCGCGGCCAACGCTCGATCCACCAGCAAGCGATCCTTCCGTGCACTCATCTTCCTTTTCTCCTCTCTCCTTCCCTTCCCTCGCCTTCCGCCCGACAATGCCAGATTTGGCCGTGAAACGCTTCGGGCTGTACCTCAACGACATCTCCAACCGCACTCTCACAAACTCGACACAAGAGTTCGGCCAACAGCATAGACGTTCGATCGAGACGATTCTCTCTGGATGGAAATGGGAGATGTGGGAAGTGTTTCATCCTTCAGTCCCGTTAAAGAAGGATCCGCATCAAAACATCAGGTTGTGGAGATTGATAGAATGGAACCTACTCGAGGCAGCGAGGCTAGGATGCGTGAGTCTCTCTCCTCGGGCATCTTTGCTGCATTCAACTGATCGCATCATTCGTATCTCCCGCAGATCGTCTCTCATTCCCGCCCGCTTTACGGATCATTCTTCATGCGGCCCTGGTCGATTGCCGAACGCTAGGACCCTCGGTTACTGTTGGAGCGTTTGAAAAAGGAATTGGAGCACGACTTGAAAGGGAACCAGTGTGCTTCACCTCGTTGGATCGACGAAGGACTCAATCTCAAGTTACCGATTCGTGAATTATACTTCGACAATCAAGACTTCATTCAGTCGTTCGAAACCGCTTTCAACAAGCTCTCGTGCTCGCGACATAACTCAGAGGAGGCCGAATCTTGGGCCCTTGATATCGAAGACTTGAAGAAGATTCTCGAACATGGAGCGGTGGAGATGCGAAGGGCGACTTTTATCTTGCGCAAGATGAATGAACAACTCGACAAGATTGGACAACTTAAAATGGCCAGACAACCCGTCGAAAAGGCAGATGAGGTATGAACCCTTTATCTCTTGTTCCTCGCGATTCATGAGCGTTGATCCTACTTTCGGAGATCAGGTCGTCGACTCGAACGGGAAAATCCGTGAACCCTGGACGAAAGCCGGAATCATTCGACTACTCAACAGACCTGACGATCCGTTTTTCAAGGGTTTCTCGCACGAAACACGCTCGAACACTTCGTACTCCCTCGACAAACGGATCAATAGCCGTCACGCCGTTCGTATGGGAGTTCCCAGCTCGGAGCAGGAGGCGAAAGATGGAGGTCGTTATTTCGCCTAGATTAACAATGCTTCCGTCTCTTTCTGTATTCGTCTCTCTAAAATCTGCTCTCTTCCAACCCTGACTGTCTCTCTGTCTCTCTTTGCCCTGAAATGTCCCTCTCCCTTCACATTCGCTGAGAAGTCAAGCAGAGCCGGAAGACGGAGGATTGTGCCTCAAACAAAACTACTCAAGAAGGGACTGGGGAGAAGGGAATGCAAGAGTACGGTTCAACGACATGAATTGTGAGTTTCGCTCAGACTGAAGCTGTCCGAAGT
The DNA here is from genome assembly GCF_050403485.1 of Sporobolomyces salmoneus. NCBI lineage: Eukaryota > Fungi > Basidiomycota > Microbotryomycetes > Sporidiobolales > Sporidiobolaceae > Sporobolomyces > Sporobolomyces salmoneus. The sequence goes on from NW_027481069.1 coordinate 36,817, forward strand.
TGGCTGACGACCTCGATGAAAGTGGACAGAGCTCAGGCGATTCTTGACCAGGCTGTTCCAGACGAACTCGAACCGCAAAAACTGTTTCGCGGTTTTCTGCAAGCGCCTGAAAGAAGATGAGGCAGAGTAGCCTCGACACAGCTTCGGGCGTCGTCGAGGAAGTTACGAGCAAGCACCCTCCTCCGCGGTCTACTTTTCGACGCACTGATCACCTGCAATGTCGCCGGTTCCTTCTCGCTTTCTCTCTTCCTCCCCTCTCCCTCTTGAGGATGTCGGTATCTAACGCGACACGACTCGACCAATATCTCAACAGCATTTATGAGAAGAATATGGAATGGTTGCGACGCGTCGCCCTCGTTGACGACTACCACCCAGCTTCTATGGAATTGCTTAGCTGGCGAAGGGAAATGTGGGAAGCATTTCACTCAATCGTGGACGATCCATGGGAGAATTCGCAGACCTGGAGATTGGTGCAAGCAATCATGGACTCGCGCCTGACCCACTCTGCCGTACGTCTTTTCTGGACTTCTTCTGCACGCAATGGCGTCCGATTGAGCGTTGACACAGTAGACGATTCAGTGGCAGGTTATTGCTTTCTGGCGAGCGGACGGTGAAAGACAGCCAGCAAGATGGGGAATAGTCGAAATTTGGCGACCTTCCAAGCTCGAAAAATTACTCTCGTTGCAACAAGGTGTCAAGAAACTTTTACCAGAAGTATCGACCTTGCTTATCGAAAAGATTGCTCATGCGGGATCATTGTGGCAACGCCATATGGAGAAGCTTGAAGGAGAAATCGGGGAGAACACGACTGAATTGGGGAGATTGATTCATATTCTGCAAAAGCTCAAGATCAAGCTCGTGCAGAAGCCAAGTGAGGTACGTCAACTCTACTCTGCCTCCTTCGTTGGCTGATCCCGCTCGCGTTGTCAGATTATCAGTTCTCGGGGGAATGTTCGAAGCGATTGGACGCAAGAGGGAATCGGTCGAATGGTTGGCAATTGGCACCATACGATTTTCAATGACTTCTACGAAGGGCCTCAGCCAAACACTTCCCATTCTCTCCAGAAGAGGATCAACAGCCGTCACGCCGCTCGCATGGGAGTTCCAACCTTGGAGGAGCAGGCAAAAGATGGAGGCCTTTATTTCTGATATCCTCTTCCTCTGACCACTTCTTCCTCTCGCTGCGCCAATACCGTTTATCCTGCTTTTCTTTGTTCCGCTGTCGCTTTCTCCGTACTTGAAAGACCCTACTTCCTCCCGCATTCGCGAAAAGTCTGAATCGAGGAAAGCTGGAAGGCGTGGGTAAGCTTCACATCGCTTCGAGATGAGACCCACAGGAGGGATGAACGAGAGGGAGAAGAAGAGGTAGAACATTCTTGCGCGAGTCTGACAACTTCGACGATACTGAACACAGATTTTGCTCAGCCGGCGAACCTCGACGGCCTCAACGAAGATCAGATCGCTCCTCACTGTCTCGGCATCGACACGGTCTCGCGCTCTCCCGAGTCATCTCCGTCCTCGAGGCCAAACTGTGTACGAAAGCAGGGACCCTCGCTCCGCGGTCCGATCTCAACGATTTCGACGCACTGACCACCATAAGAAAGCGATCTTTATCCGACATCCTTCTTCCCTCTCTCTCCGCTTGCGAAGATGTCAATCCCGACTCGCGAACAACTTCGGACGCATCTCGATGCGGCCTGCGAAGCAAGTGAAACTCGCTCGCAAAGATCGTTTGGCGGCCACGGCGTCCCGAGTATTCTCCATCAATGGATAACGGGATTGATCAGACTCTTTTACCCGGCAGGGACGTTGCTGGGTCACAGCAAAAAGCTTCTCAGGTTGTTGGAGTGGCGGCTTATCGACGCAGCTAGCCGGAAAGAACTTGTACGTCTCTGCTCTTGTTCTTGCATTCTACTCTCACGATTAAATGCAGTAGGATGTCCCGCGCAGATCATCTATCTCAATCTCTCGCAGCTCGACGGCCTTGGAGGACGTTGGGAGGTGAAGCCAATTTGGGAACCTCAAAATCTCTACAGAGAATTGCAGGACGAGCTGAACGGGCACCGCAGCGCAGGCGACTTTCATCTCCCCTCCTCCCTGTGGATCAACAACTCGAGTAACCTCAACGTCCCGGTTCATCAATTGATCTCGACTCAACGAGACTTCGAGGAAACGCTGCAAGATGTTCGCGATGAACTTGAAGCGGTGCCGAACTTCAGAGCCCTTCAATCCGAGACCGAACGTCAAGCCGAGATCAGAGGATGGTTAGAAGACATGGAAGCAGTCAATAGAACCTCTAGGGAGAAGGGTCCCGACTGCTCAAGGAGATTCATTTTTGTTTTGCGAAAAATTGCCGGACAGCTGCCTTTTGCTCCAGAGGTGGTATGTGCTCTGTCCTTCTCCTGTCCTCACACTGCGTGCCCTGATGCTACCTGTCGAGCATAGATCGTCGGAAGGGACGGAAAGATCCTAGATGAATGGAGGAAGAACGGAATTCTCGGTTTACTCGACCATCCCAACGATCGCATCTTTCACAACTTTGCCCAGCAATCAAACACTTCGCATTCTCTCCGAAGGAGGATCAACAGTCGCCACGCTACTCGCATGGGAGTCATGGTCTCGGAGGAAGAAGCGAAAGATGGAGGTCGATACTTTTGATTCCGCGTAGCTTCAATTCATCCCTCTTTCCGTACCCCATCTCCTGTCCCTCTCTTAGTTCCCTATTACCTGTCCTTCTGCCTTAGCACCTTTTCTGGACTTGCCTTAACTTTTTGCTCTTGCTGTTTCGCTCAATTTCAGCCTCTTTGCCGACACGAGATCCGAGTCGTTCCCACGAAGTGCGTTCTTGTTTGCCGAAAGTATAAACGCACACCTCCTTCCGAGCATTGGAGACGCCGACGCTGTAGAGATAACAAAATCATAACAAAGCTCAACTTTGCTCCGTCTGTTTCTCGGAAGGGACCGGCATAACATCTAGAATGACAACATACCCGAGACAGTGAATCCAATTCTCAGAGCACTTGAGTCGCACCTCCCCTTCTTCTCGAAGTCGAAGAACCCGACTTCAGCATTGCGAATTTCGCTTTCCTCCTTTCCAACGCCTCTGCTTCCTCTTCTTCCGCTTTCCGTTTCTTCTTCACTTTCTTCTCTTCTGCGCTGGTCTGAGAGATGAGAGGTGTGTCGGCGGGAGAAGGAGAAGGTTGAGGGAGGGTCGGAGTCGGGAGAGGAAACGAAGGACTCGGTTGGCGATCTATCGTTGAAAAGGAAGAGCCTTGTAATGTCGATGAGGGCAGAGGCAGTTGGTATTCGTGCATATAGTTTGTCGAAAGAGGCGGAGCCGCGAGGACTTCAGAATCGTCGTCTGTAGCTGGTTCTTCTTCCTCTTCGTCCGGCTCCTTCTGCCTTGTTCCGTTCTTGAGATCCTCCATCTCTCTTCCTTTACCCTTGTCGAGCATTGGGGTATCTTCTGGATGAGAGTCGTCCCAACCTACTTTCTCTCCCGTTGATTTCGATCGATGATCGAGCATTTTCGAAGCCAATCCGTTCCTTTCTAAAGGCGAGACAGAGACTTTACGAGGTGACAAGCCTTGTGAAGGGGTCGTAACTCGTGATGCGGACGGAGTAGGTTGCCGAGATATTCGATTAGAAGCTGGTCGCGAAGCAGGGAGAGAAAGCTGAAGCGGATCTTTCAACGCCGCGCAGAGACCGTTTCAGCACGAAGAAGCACCAGTCAAAACAAGACCACTCACCGTTCCGTTTCGTCTTTGCATTGAGCATTGATTGTTCCCACCTCTTCAGGAGCCCTGCTCCGCCAACTCTGAAGAACGTCGAACAATTCCTTCCTGGCGACAACCGTTCTGCTCTTCCCGACGAATCGATCGCTGGTTCCAACTTCCCGATGAGCTCCTTCTCATCAGGTGTATCTTGACGGAGCAGAGAAAGTAAAGCCGAGGATGTACCGAGAAGAGGTTGGATCAGATGCGATGCGATTACACTGGATCTAGAGCCTTCAGAAGGGTATGGTAGGCAGAAGCTACCAGAATGTGAAGGGGAGAGACCAGATCCGGCTAGTCGGAGTGAGGACGGCTCGGGCAGAGCAAGGGTCCCTCCG
>NW_027481068.1:0-39281 GCF_050403485.1 Sporobolomyces salmoneus
GAGGAGATCTTTGCCGTCTTCGAAGGCTTCTTCGATTTGTTGTCCAACTTCAGAGTCGGGGACCTTGACGTCGTCCTTCGAGGTACCGTCGTTGGTCATGAGGTTGAGGAAACCGTCATCAACTAGAAAAAGAGAGGGAGACGAGTCAGTTTTGCATTTTCGTTCTGTCGTCTCGTAAAATAAGACTCACTGTTAACGAGCTGGTATTCGGTACGGGCAACGTTGGGGACATCCATGTTGTGGGTCGAAGGGGAGAGATCTTCCATCTTCTTTCCGGTGAAGATCTGAAATAATTTTCCGAACGAGCGAATGGTCAATTTCTCGAAACTTCGCACCTCTGAGTGGAACGACTCACATCGATGGCTACCAAGTGGACCTTGGCGTGTCCTGCGAGCTTCGAGGTGCAGCCAGATCAGGCTCAGGCTCGATGGAACTTCCTCGAGAAGGTTGCGACGAAATGTCGTCCGAGCGCTTCACACTTCGGTCGCGAAAATGTCTCGCCCATCGACTGCCGCTCATCACAGGACTCGCTCGCAGACAGTGCGGCAGAAGTACCCTCGACACGCAGCTCAGCGTCAGCCCGAACCATTGAGTTAAAAGCATGGCGAATCTGAACTCGGCTTCGCACGGAAAACTGAGCTCGAAAAGTATGCCTAGAGTCCTCTAGCGTGCCTCGAGCTCACTACGAAATTCGCCTGCTGTAGCTCTCCTCGAAGCCGTCGTCTGTCATCCACGAATTCCATCGAATACGAATGAGATTAGCAAGTTTCAAACCTTTTCCTTCGTCGATCGTTTTTTCGAAAGCCTAGAACGTGAAGTCGAAAGGCTTCTGAGAATCCCTCACCGAGCGGTTTCTGCAATCTCGCCACAAGCTCGCTCGTTACAAGAACAGCTTTCATCGCCCTCCAGAGTTAGATAAACACCTGCACGCTCCCTCTCAAGTCACACGTACGAAAGTTCCCAAAAGACCTCGGTTCCTCTCTCCCGCCCCTCTTTACTCCTCCCTCTCCCCCAGTTCTCCCCTCGCCTAAACTCGCGCTCTTCTCACCTAGCCAGTCTCATTCGACTCTTCAAGACTCGACAGTTGCAACCCACCTAGATAGACCTTCAACTTCGGGCAATCTTCCCTTCTCTCGTCGATCGAATCGCCTCTCAAGAGACTCGTTTTCGCTCGCCTCTTTCCCGAAACACTTTGCCGCCTTTAGACAGACAATGGCAGATTTCGTTAAACTCAGCATCTTTGGTACCGTGTTCGAGGTCACTACGTGGGTTTCTCCCCGAGACGACGGACTTTGGCGAGAGATTGACTGACGAGTTCCACTCTTGCCTCTCTCTTACCTCCTTCCACGTATCTCTGTGCCGCGAAACCTGAATTGAATGTTGTTCGGTGGTGGTTGGATTCACTTAGTCGATATGTTGATCTTCAACCGGTCGGGATGGGAGCGTTCGGACTTGTTTGTTCCGCAAAAGACGAGGTCAGTTTAAATAGCCCGTTCTCGCTACCATTAATATTCGAGATCGCTGTGAACTGACACGCAAATTGGAACGACGCAGCTTACTGGTCAATCCGCTGCGATCAAGAAGATGTGAGATTTTGTTCTTAATCAATCTCAGACGAGAAACTTCAAGCTCGGAGCTGAGCTGACTCTCGATCCCCTTCTTCCCGCATTCGCTGCCATTCCAACAGTATGAAACCTTTCAGTGCGTCTTGCTTTCCCCTTTTTCTGCTCGAAATGTCGAATTTCAAAACTGATCGTTTTCCCCTTTACTCTCTCAACCCTCGCTCTTCTACACTCCACTTGATCAACTACACCAACTCGATCTGAACGATCACCCAGGCACGCCCGTTCTCGCCAAGCGAACTTACCGAGAATTGAAACTCCTAAAACACATTCAACACGAAAACATTATCTCTCTCTCCGACATCTTCATCTCCCCTCTTGAAGATATCTACTTCGTCACAGAACTCCTCGGTACCGATCTCCATCGTCTCCTAACGAGTCGACCTCTCGAAAAGCAGTTCATCCAATACTTCCTTTACCAAATTCTCGTTCGTTTCGACCCTTTGCTCCTCTGCTCTTCTCGGAGCTGCGAGGTTGACAAGATTTTTGGATGATGTACAGCGAGGATTGAAGTACGTCCACTCGGCTGGAGTAGTTCACCGTGATCTCAAACCTTCAAACATTCTCGTCAACGAAAACTGCGATCTCAAGATTTGCGATTTCGGTCTCGCCCGTCTCGCCGACCCTCAAATGACTGGATACGTATCGACGAGGTATTACCGAGCGCCGGAGATCATGCTCACTTGGCAAAAGTACGATGTCGCTGGTAAGCCTTTTTCTCTCTCTCTCCTCATGTTTGACCGCAAGAGCTCAGCGTTTCTTCCTCTCGTTGTTCCAAACAGTCGATATTTGGTCTGCAGGATGTATCTTTGCCGAGATGCTAGAAGGAAGACCACTCTTCCCTGGAAAGGATCACGTCAACCAATTCTCGATCATCACTGAACTTCTCGGTACCCCTCCTGAGGATGTCATTCAAACCATCTGTTCCGAGAACGTGAGTCACAAAGCCCTCGATTAACCCCTCGGAATGTTGCTGACCTCGTGTGCGAAAACAGACCCTCCGATTCGTTCAATCTCTACCTAAACGGGAACGAATTCCTTTCGCTCAAAAATTCCGAGGTGCCGACCCTCTCGCACTCGACCTCCTCGAAAAGATGCTTGTATTCGACCCTCGGAAACGTATCGACGCTGGACAAGCGCTTGCACACGAATACCTCGCGCCGTATCACGACCCGAGTGATGAGCCCGTTGCGCCTGAAGCGTTCGATTGGAGTTTCAACGATGCTGATCTACCTGTCGATACTTGGAAGGTGACTTACAGTTCTCGCTTTCCACTTGACAAGGTCATTGACTGACAAATTGTCGAATCGTAGATCATGATGTACTCTGAGATTCTCGACTTCCACAACATCGAAAACACTCCCGACGCGAACGAAGGACCCGTCACTGGTGCCGTACCATCTCCCGCTGCATGATTTTATTCTCCATGGTGAACAGAAAGTGAAAACGAAGAGGGGAATCTCTTCTTCTTCCGAAGGTCTACAGTAGTTTCTGTTTCGTTTCTTTTTTGGTGTTGCTTCCTTTTGCTTGCGTATATCTTTTCCCTTCCTCTGTTTTTCTTCTCTCTCTACAATTCGGGGGCTGTTTCCTGCTCTTCACTGGGGTTTTCTTCAAGTCGCAAACCGTTATTCTACCTCGCTTACTTTTTGTCATTTCTCTTTTCCTCTTCCTTCCTCCTCTCACTCCTTCTCCATCCCCATCGCCTCCCTCCCTCTCCTTCTCTTCTCCGTTGCTCTCCTTGTACATGCACAAATTCTAAATCATTCTCTTCCTGACATCAAAACACGTTCAAATGGCACGCATTGCTGATAACCTCGTCCTTACGAGTCTGCGAGGGTTCTATCAACCAAAGGATACTATCTCTTTGAAAAATCGTTGCGCGAAAAAGCTGCGCTCTTCGAAAGTCGCGAAGTAGTTTGGAAGAAACGTCACAAGTCGGTTCCTCCTCTCTCACTTCTCACTCACCAACTTCGACTCAACAATGGCTGTCAGTCCTTGAGCTCCTGGCTATACGTGGCTAGACACTGACTCGCTTATTCACGCAGATTCAAAATCAACTCACTTTCTTGCTCCTCCTCCTCGAAATTGCAACTTTTGCGATCCTCATCGTCAGTCTACACTCTCTTTGACGTCTTATCTTCCCAGTTGTGCTACTCAGCTATGCTACTGAATCATCCACCACCCTCAAAGAGGGCTACACCAAGGAGAACTCGGCTGATGACGCACCGTTTTGCTTCGCTTTTCTAGGTTCCTCTCCCCTTCACCTGGAGGAGAGCTCTATTCAAGACTATCGCAGAGTCTCGTAAGTGTTCGAAGTCTCTCATACGATACGCAAGTTCGCGGCGTTGACGTGTGATGGTTCCGACGCTCTCATTTCGTAGAGATTATCGCCAAGGTTCAATACGGACTCAAGATCACATTCATCTTCGTGGCACTGTTGTTTGTCGATGCCGTTAACCAAATGCTCAAGATTCAACGCGAGAAGGAAGTGTGAGCCTCATCGAATCTCTCCAAATCTCCTTCTCTTCGGAACCTCGAGCTGACGGACTCGTCTATCGGAATGTTGTAGTATGCACGAACAAGGAACTGTCCAAACCGATTTGAGGTCTCAAACTGACTACAGAAGTCGAAAATTCCTTGCCGGTAAGAAGCATTTGCGAATTTCTCCCTCACTCTTGCAACGATACTGAATTGCTTCTTTCCTCTGACAGAGCGCAACTTCTACCTCCACGGATTCACCCTTTTCCTCTCGCTCATTCTCTCGCGAGTTTACTCGCTCGTACTCGACTTGATCAAGGCTCAAGAAGATCTGGCGATCATTAAATCTCAGGTTAGTCTTCCCTCCTTATTCGCCAGAGAGACCCGTTTATTGACTCCCTGACGTTCGATGTAGGCCGGAGATCTTAAAGCTGCCAAGGTCGCACCCGCACCCGGAGACCGTGTCGACGCGAACCGTAAAAAGGTTGAAACCGTCGCAGTTGACAAGAAGAACGAGTAAACAAGTGCATTCGTTGGACGGCTATGCAGAACTGAATGAAAGGACGACAGTAGACGGAAGAGGAACGGAAACGGGAATATTGAACGGAACGCGAGACTGTACAAAGTGAATTTGTTTTGATTCGATACCTTCTGCTGTCTGATCTTTCAAGTATTACGTGCTCGGTTCTTTTCCTCTCTGTGTGAAAAAGTATACCATATTTCTCCTCATAACAACTCGCGCAATAACTTGTTACTCAGAAAAGGATGATTTCAAGTTTGCTGAAGATCATAAGTAGAAAGCGATAGCGGCACGAAGGATTTTGATATCCGGCAGATTCGATTCGTTAAAGATCTTTGGACTGTCAGCGCTGGCGGAAGTGAGGGTGTCGAGAATCTCTTTGACGAGTTTCGCGTAAGATCGTTTAGGAATCTCGTCGCGAATTGACTGCGTCGAAAAGATTGGTCAGTCTCCGGTGTACTCGAGCGAAGGAGATGAGACTAACGGAGAAGTAGGTTCTCATGGCAGAGAGCATGTCGCGAAGGAATCTCATGACGGTCGGTTTCGGAACGAGAGGTTTTGCGAATGGAGCGGTTGCCGAGGGTTGAAAGCTGGCGATTCGAGCAGCATTCGCAAAGATGACTGAAGAAACATATCCAAAGGGTTAAATCTCGATACTTCGATACAAAGGGCGACACGAGAGAAGAAACAAAACGCACCTCGAAGAAAATCGATTCGTTTATCGAGAAGTTCGAGTTGTTCAACCTCGACGAGGTGCGAAGTCGCAGCGCGATCGAAAGGCGCGTTGTCGAAAAGCGGCGAGGGAGTATCGACGTTGAGTAGAAGCTCGGTAAGGATGTGCTGAGAGGTGAGTTTCGAAGACACGATCGTGCTGAACCAGATTGAGAGTATTTCTTCCATGCAATCCTGTTTCGATTTGAAGCATCAGTTCAGCGTTGGCATTTTCAGAGAGAGATACACAGTTTGTAACGCACGGAGTAGATCGTCGGCTCGTGGTGAAGAATCTGAATCGCGAGAAAGAGTCCTGTATCGAGTTTCCCGAGACCATCTCCGATTCGTTGAAACGAGTGGTCGCCGTATCGTAGGTAGGGAGACCATTTCTGTAGATGTTTGGAGGTAGGTTAGCCCAGTCCACGAGCGAGGTCAGCAGCAGAAGTGAACTTACGTCGATTCCGTGCGAAACGAGAATCGCGATACACCGAGTCCAAGATTCGACAACATCATTCGCATAGCTCGAGCGATCTCCAATCTTCGGACCAGTACCTAGCGAACCACCGTATACGCGACCGATGAGGCTGAAGAAAGATGCGACGAGATTCGTTTTGATCGTCTGCAATGATCACAAAATTGATCGTCAGAGATGAGCACATTTAGATCGCTGATTGCAGGCTCACCGATGCCAAGGTCTTGTCTTTTGCACGGATGACTTCAAGTTCCGCAATCGCTTCGACTCGAGGAGGAGCGACTTCTTCACCGCCGAGGAGAGCATCGAGAGCTGGATCGTTAAAGTCGAATTCGTCCATGCCGTAGTCGTCTTGACTCTCCTGTTGCGTCGCTTGCGGTTCGGCGTCCGCTGGAGGCGGGGCGACAGCTTGTAGAGCTTGCGAGCGAAGGTCGAGGAAACAATCGATCGTTTTGAGCACTTCTCGACCGATCATCGGATCGAGGGCGAGAGCTGACTGCAATATGTTACTCGTCCAGGCTACACAAACTCTCGGAGTCAGCTAAATGTTGTCTTCACCTAATGAGAAGAAACAGATTTACCGGGATGAAGAAGTCCTGAATCAGGGAAAGCATGACCGTCTGATTCGCTTGCCTTCTTCCAGCGCATGACGTCTTGTACGAGTCGAAGCGACATCGTGATCAAGAGCGCGCGAGGCCACAAGAGGTCTTCTTTCGATTTCTCGTTCCTTTCGACTCGACGTTGCTTCTCGATGTCGAGGTACTCGGTCGTGAGGTGCGAGACGATCTTGGCGAGCCAATCGAGGAGAGGTGCGAGAGGAAGATCGAAGTGGCGGAATGCGAGGGCCCAATACCGAATCGCTCGAACTGTCGCTTTTCGAGCTTCTTCATCCTTTTTCGCGAAATCGAGGAGTTTGCTCGCTTGTTCGACTTTCTGTCCGGCTTGGGCGGGATGGAGGATTGCGAGGGTCAGGAGGAGAGAGTAATGGTTGACGAGGATCGAGTCGCTCTTCGTCAGTTCGGTAGCTTGTCCAGTCCAATCGGTGCTCATTGGAGCAAGTCGGACCGAGAGACGAGTCAGTTGAGTCGCTCGTTTGCGTTTCTCTGCGTCGGTGGAATCGGGAAGATTGTTGACAGCCGAAACCACGAGTTTGAGGAAGATTGAGAACGCCGTGTCGGTAGAGGATTCGAGTTCGACCGATCCAAACTTGTCGAGGTTGACGAGTTGAGCAGGGAAGTCGGCGATATGCTCATGAAAGAGGTTTGAAAGTCGGCGTGCCGCGACGAGACCGAATAGTCGAGTGAGGAGGTCGTCGTTGACTTGAACTTTCCAGTCCCATCGTTCGACAAAGACGAGACACCTTGCGAATAACGTTGAGAGATAGCGATCTCGACGAGCCATCGCAGTACTCGATACGACGTGTTCGGGACCCGAGAGCGTGCTGGCTTTGATCGAATCGAGACAGCGTAGCATTATCGGCCAATGCGATCCGAGTCGAGGTTTTGACGACGAGATTCCGGATGGCGAGAATTGGGAAACGGCACAGAGGAACATCGTCGTAATAGACAAGACTTCTCCTGCTACTGGACCTCCGTTCTTCGCGCTTGATGGCAAGGTCGCGACGGTTTCTTCGAGAACGACATTCCACAGATCACTTTCGTCGAACCTTGTCTCTCCCTGTCCTTCGCTTCGTGTCGCAAGGGAGATCAGGCCGAGCCAAGCTTCGATAGTGACGTCGGAGACGAGGAGTTGACCGGAAGTCGAATCTTGCATCACCTTTTTGAGGTTTTCGAGCGAGCGATCGATTCCATGCTGGAGGAGAAGTCGGACGAGGTTCGTGGCGAAGCGTGATAGTCGACGAGAATCGCCCCCGACCGCGGAAGTCGATCCGAGACGAGCTGTGAGATCGACGGAGTACCAAGATTGAACGATTCGAGCCTTTCTGATCTGTCGGGATTGAGCGCCCTCCACCTTAACGTTGTCGATTCGAACTTGTAGGTGATCGAGCTGGGTCGCAAGTGTTGAGCCGAATCGATTTCTGGTGTCGGACGAAGCGGAAACGAGTTTCGTCGAAACGAAGTTCCCAAGGAAACGCAAGGCACGACCCAAGTTGCCGAGTGGATCGACTTGCTGTTCATCGGAGAGAGAGGGGAGATTTGAGATCGAGTCGTAAATGGCATCTGTCAAGGTCGGAAGAACAGTTTCGATCGCTTCGGGAGTTGAGCCAGAATCGAGCGAGATTCCGTAGACGAAGGTCGAGACGAGAGAAGCGGAGGAAGGGTGAATGAGGGAGTAGAGATGTCCATTGCGGACGAATGACTCGCCGAGAGCGAATTGAACGCCAGGTGGTAGTCGTCGAATTCCGAAGTCGAGAGTGAATTTGCCGAAAATTGCCCAAATTTCGCTGTTGTCCGCCGATTGAGTCGACTCTGTAGTCGCGGCAAGAGGAGCAATACGGGGGTTAGCCACGACGGGAGGCAGAATGATGTCCTTGTCGTCGAGTTCGTTTCGAAGTCCGGCAAAGACGAAAATCGATCGATCCGTGTCGAGTTGAACAGCTCTGGCGGGTCTTCGGTGAGGTTTCGACAATCCTCCTCCTCCTGTTTGCCCGTCTCGCCCGTCTCGCCCCTCTCGCCTAGCCATCTCTTTGCTTCCATCTTTCGTCCTCTCTTTCCCCTTGACTTTCTTTGTAATCTTCCCATACTTGTTCCGTGCGCCGTTCGCGGTCCTGCCCCCCTTCTTTGATTTTCGTGCTCGCTTGAGAAACCGATCGACGATATCGTCGTCCTCTTGACCTCCCCTTCCTCGTTTCGGGGCGAAACTCCGCTGCCAAGCAGAGACTGCGTCGATTTCCTCCTGCTCTTCCTGTTCCGCTTCGCTATCGGTACGATCCGGTTCTTCGCCCGACTCGTCCGTGAACGCATCTCCATCGAGTCGCATGGGTTGATCGAGCATCTTCGCGTCTCTTCGAACTTTCGCTTTGTTCCTCCTCTTTTCTTCAATTTCTTCATCACCCGAGTTGAGGTCGTCGCCTGGATCGATACCCATCGCTCGCTCCCTCTCCATCAACTTGAGATCCTCCTGAGCCTTTTTAAAGAACGATTTGGGCAACATCGAAGTCAAAGCTTTTCTTCGAGAATTATCGAGCTTGAATCGAGTTCTGCGAGCTTCTTCTCCCTCTTCCGCCTCGCTTCCTTCTGGCTCCTCCTCCTCCTCTTCGACTTCGCTCGGTACCTCTGATTCCCCGTCGAGACTCTGCACTTGGACGTCGTCCGAGTCGGACCCTTCTGACGAGTTCGCACGCAGGTTGAGAATGTCGGCGTCGAGAGCGTTTCTGTCGATTCTCCCCTGTCGAGCGTGGACTGACTTTGACGGTTTGGCCATGTCTCTTCGACCTCCAGAAACATAGTGGCGTGGTCGGGCTGGAGAAGAAGCGGGAGGTTCACTGTCGGCGCGAGTAGGAGCGGATTTGCTGTGCGTGCGAGACCGTCCCTCTTCGTTCCTCTGCTTCGTGGGAGGGCGTTGACCGTTCGATGTCGTAATAGGGCGAGGTCGAGACTTGTTACCACGAGAAGCAATTCCAGGAGAGGATGAAGGAGGTTCACTTTCAGCGCGAGGTCGTTCTGGTCGAGACTTGCGCGGCAGTTTCTTGACAAAGATCGGATTCGGACCAGTTCGTTCAGGGTCGTCGATTCGAGATGGTCCCTTGCGGCGAGGTGAAGTACCTGCTTCGAGACAGTGCAAAGTGAGTCGAGCACTACAATGAGAAAAAGAGGTAATTTCACCCTTCGTTCGTGCTTTCTTCTCACGGTTGATACCAAGTCCCGCTTCCGTTTCTCTTCCCATCCTTTCCTTCCTCCTCGCTTCCCGCTCGAGCAAAGTCAATCCATCCTCGCTCTCGTCTTCGTTCGAAGAGAAACCCGTGCTCGGCTGTGCGTCTCGCGCTCGCCTGGGTCCTTCTTGACTCGCTCCCGCTCCCTCTTCCTCTCCCTCGACGAGCCATCCTCCAAGATCGTCCTTCTTCTTCCCCGCCTGTTCAAGCTTTTTTCTCCGAAGCTCTTCCGCCGACAATTCAACCGCTTTTGGGCCTGCTACGACTGCTCCCGCCCAACCATTTTTAAGTAAAGACTTTTGATATCGAAACTGTTCTGTCGAGAAAGGTCGGAGTTGAGCGGCGGTACGATTTCGGAGCGAACGACCTGCGACAGGCGATGGAGGCAGAACTGGGAAATCGTCTGCGGGAGAAGGCGAACGTCGAGGTGTGGGAGAGCGTCGAGGAGGTGTCGAGACTTGTCGTTCAGAAGCAGAAGGGGAAGAAATGGAGAGCTGTCGAGCTGGTTTAGGTCGAGTGATTGCTTTTAGAGTTTCGAGCGAATCATCCGATTCGACTGGAGAGATCAAACGCTGTTTCTTGCTGCTCGTTGTACCGATCGTCTTTCGTGATGGAGGAGAGGTCCCTAGAGAAGTGCGAACGACTGGAGGAGAGGTTCTCGAGGAGGATGAAGCGGTAGTCGGGGAAGGAGAACGAGTTCTTTTCTGCTTCGATTTGGCGAAAATCTGCGAAGGGGGAGGTAGCTCGTCGTCGGTAGATGTTTGTGGTCGCATGGGACTCATGGAGAGCTAGTGAACGACGTCCTCTTAGCTATAGTAAGGATTGAGAATGATCGGAAAGATGCGACGTACCTCGTCATCGCTTGTAACCGGGTCTTCCGGCCGCTGAGACTGCTCTGCAGCTTCATTGCGAGCATCCGCTGTGTTGCGTTTGATCCAATACCCTTCTCCGCCAGAGAACGCTTCTTCCTCTTCCCGTTCACCGATGTCACTGGTCGGAACGAATGGCGAGTCTGGGATATACGGCTGTCGCGAAGTCGATGCTACTGGACTGTATGGAGCATGCTCCATTCGAGGTTCAGTCGAGTTCTGGTGGAGAAGAGAGGATCGGAAACTTTGCGCGTTTCCTCTCTCCTCTACACATCATCAAACATCGCTCGATGCGGCTCCGAACTCCGGAGACCCTCGAATCAGCTTCGTAGACGCGCAATTCAGCGCATCAAACGCGAATTCACATCGTCTCTCTCAGATCAAAACAGCTTCGCTCGACATCCAAAGTCTTCTCGCCTCATTGAAGTCAGCACCGCAGAGGGGGATAGAATTGTGCTGAGTTGTTAACTGGGAATATGGCTGCTTCGAGGGACGACCAGACTGAGTGAGGTCGAGAATTGGTACGCACTTTCAATTCTACTCTTTGCTTTCCATCGCTCCCGTAATTCCGAGTTCTAAAGCCGAAGGCCATACAGTGAACAATGTGTATGGATCGCCGAAACAGATAGCAACGGTGTCGAAGCTTGACCTCCGTAGCCATTCTCAGGTTTTTCTGCTCGCTCACGGGCTTGCGCTCTCCCACTCGCTAACTCTTCGACACTGCATGATCCCGATCGTGTGCAATCTATTCCATTTCGATTCCTTTGTCGTCAGTACGCGTCAGAAAACAAGACTTGACACAGATCGCTTTCTCTCTGCACACGGACCTCCTTTCCCCTTCAATTTTCTCATCCCAATCGGACAATCGTTCTCTTGTTCGCCCTTTGGTTCGATCCTCTTTTCGCACCTTGCTTCACGACTCCCGCAAAGAAGACTACGACTCCGCTCCATGAAGCCTGTGTCAGTAACTCGAGATCTTGTTGTAAGCTCGTCTTGCTCTCTTTCCCAACACGTTTAAGACTGGTGAAGCTGACGCGACTGCACCACCTTATCACTTCCCTGATAGCACTTTCGTAAACTCCCCGCAAGGCATACAGCACTTGCCGCAGTCGCGACCTCTTTCCTCAACCTGCTCTCATCGACGGATCATCCCTCAGCTCCTCAACTCCGTTCCGCATTCCTTCCGGCCTTGACGGGTTCCGATCAGAAACCTCGCGATCCAGGAGTAGCTCAGGACTTTGATCGACAACTACTGGATTTCTTCCTCCATCCTCCCGCGATCACTCTCCTTCAAGCTGTTCTGTCAACGGATCAAATCGAGAATGCCTGGAAAGGAGGAGAGGACAGCCCGATGACGAACTCTATCTTCCTGTCGTTCCCGCTGCATCAAGAGTTGGAAAGGGCGAAAAGTGAGGGTCAAAAGGAGGAGATCGCAAACCTAAGCAGTAAGTCTGGTTTTAACTTCGTCGGGAGTAGTAGATAGTGGGCTGACGATCGGGTCTGGTTGCGATAGTGATGGTCATTGCGACAGTCGCTCACGAACTCGCTCAATGGATTTACGTCAAAGTAAACCCAGTGACTTCCTCGATCTACCTGTGAGCTCGACTGAAATCTCGCGCTTAATTCTAGGTCAACGGCTATCACTACCCCGACGCGTACTCTGACACGGCTTCTCTACACACAACCCAAACTCGCGTGTCGGTTTCATCCTTAAAGTCGAACGAATCGACACTCGTTCCATCGCGAAACAAAGACGATGTCGGATTCCGAGCTGTCATGGCGCTCATGGGATGTGATTACGAGCTCCTTACATATGCTATAGGTATGTCAGGTACTGAAATCCCTCGTATTATCACGAGCTGATGGAATTACGCGAAACAGGAGAACGACAACTCGTCAAACGACGGTTCCCGACTCGACGTTCCGCCTCATTGACTCCTCCTCTCATATACTACCTCATCGGAGATACGCCTGCGATCGTTGACATTACCTCTTGGCCTCCAACTGTCGTGAGTCCCCGGTCGCGAATCGAGATTCTCTCGGTCGATTTGGCTCGAGCTGACCCATTCTTTACGACTAGGCGGGGATGACTCCTCCTTTCAAAGAAGGAGACTCTATGTACGCCATCGCCTCCGTCCTGACGCCGAGTGGGATCGGAAAGCTCCATGGTTCTTGTCTCATCGCATCTTCCGACTCTGTCTCACTCATGACGGCTTCGACTGATGATCACACATCTGGCGCGAGTGGATACAACAAGTAGTGTTTCTGTGTCGAGTGTCCTCTTCTGTACTCCTTTTCTGTGTTTTTGCAACTTCGTCGTTTGTTTGTCAACACAAGACAATAGGATGCGCCCAAGACTATCGGAGAACGTGCGAGAGCCTGCAGTCGTTGTAGGTCGATATGAGAACGATAAGGTTTCGCAATCGATTGCAAACGAGAAGAAGAAGATGCGAAGAAGGTGTCTTCTCGCTGACTTTCCCAGCGGCTAAAATCCCAGTTCATCGTACGAAGCGAGTACCGCAGAGATCACGGCGATCTTCCACATTGGTGCTTCCTTTCGCTGCATACGAATCTCGTCGAGTGCGGTCGAAGCTTTGCCTGCCTCGAGTTTCGAGGCGACATGAGAGGAGTATCAGATGCGCCGTTCATCCCCTTCCTCGCCCTGCTCCACGACATTGACGCGGACCTCGTAAAGGGCCTGCGTGGGAAACAGAGTATGGATGCGAAGAAAAGAGGGCATTGCAGCGTTGAAGCAGGTTCAAGTTCGCAAAATCGAGGGATGTGAACACACCGCGCGGTGCGGAGAGAACCCGTCTCACAATACAAGCTGCTGTACTGTGAGTGAACTGTAATGAGTAATCTCTGTAGAGCGAAGTATACAGACGAGAGAACGCTTCAAAGCGGAAAGAAGTAGCGCGAGCGAACGCTTTTCCTTCGGATCTTGTTGACCGCGGCAGGCGTATGGTAGCCAGCGGAACATTGCTGAACCGCAGACGAAGGAAGAAGTAGAAGCCGGGAGAAGAGCTGGACGTCCGTAGCGCCTTTGTTTCCTTGAAGTTGCCCGATTGAGAACGTCGCTCATTCCTCATCTTTCTCTTCCACCGATACCAGACTAGCAACAATCCGACCTAACACACCTAGCACTGAGGAGAAGACAAGCTCGCCTTCGACCTCTGTTCCTTCAAGCTCCTCACTCTCCTCTCATTCCTTGATCTCCTTCCTGAAACAGCACCCTCATCTCCTCCCAAATCTCTCAGACCGACTATCGCGATTCGACTAGCAAGTACTGTACTATCCATCCATACGAGTTCACCCTAGATTCGAGCCGGCTCGTTCAATCTCGACCCCCCTCCCCCTTCCTCGCCTCGGAACCTCCTCTCATCTCTAGGACGTCGGCGGTATCAGCACGAGTCTGAGTGATGGCTGCAGTGCATCCTTACGCCGCGAATCGACCCAATCCCGGCTTGTCCCTTGCTCAACGTACGCCTTCTAATGGCTCCTCATTCCTCGCTCCTTCCTCCTCCTCGACTCGTCCACAGATGGACCGCGCAGGATCACATTTTGGCGACACTCCCGTAGCGACGAACTCAGCCCTCAATAAACAAGCTTCCGCCTCTTCCTCGCTTTACCAGAATTGTCTCTCGGCGCGGGATCGACTCTCTCGAGTTCCCGGGTTCAAGGCAAGGTTCTTCGATAATGAGGAGTTGTTATCACCGTCAGCAGGAGCGGCATGGAGTGGGACGAGCGGATTCGGAGGAGGAGGAGGAATCGCAGAAGACAGCAGTAATCCATTAGGTCCTCAAGCCGATCCAGTTTCCCAGTGCTTGAACGTCCTCCGCCTCGGATCTTCCCTCTGCTTCCTATTCAACAAACTGGGTCACTCGCATCAACTCGACGTGAATCCAGCCGCGACTCTCGGAAACTTGAAAGCTTGTCAGAGGGGAACGGCTCATTTTATCATGGCGTGCAAGCAGGACCTAGGGTGGACAGAGAGTGATTTATTCGCTGTGAACGAGTTATATTATCAGGATACGAACGGAGTAGTCAAGGTGAGTTCTATTCTGTTCTCATCTCTCTCGATTCATCTCCCTAATTGTTTCCCGTTTTCTCAACCCACGTTAGGTTGTGCACACGGTGACGAAGCTGCTCGACGAGTTGGAGTCGCTCGGAGTCCTGCTGCCGCCAGAAGAGAAACCAAAAGTAGTACCTCAGGCTGGACCTTCGGACGAAAGATCACTCGTCGTGAGGGAAATCCTAGACAGTGAGCGGAAATATATGCAGGATCTCGAGGTTTTACAGGTGCGGTCTCTTTCTGAGGTTATCGGTCGGCTAAACGAGAGAACTCACGACATCGTGATCAGGATTATCAACGCCAACTCCAAATGAACGATATTCTCACGCAAGATCAAATCCACTCGCTCTTCATCAACCTCAACAAACTCGCCGATTTCCAACGAAGGTTCTTGATCGGAGTCGAATCGAACGCTTCCCTCGCTCCGATGCAACAACGATTCGGTCACCTCTTCCTCCTCTCCGTACGTCTACATCCCATTCAGAATCATAGACTTCGCTACAACGCGAACGTCTGAGCACTCTCGAATTAGAAAGGGTTGCAGGACGCGAAAGGACCGTGCTGACGTTGCTTGTTCGCATGAAAACAACAGGAAGAGAACTTTGCTTGCTACGAACCTTATTGTGCCAATTTGACAACGGCTCAGGACTTGGCCATCGCAGAAAACGCTGCTCTTTCTGTACGTACCTCCTCTGTCATCCGCAGAGTCCGCTGTTCTAACCGATCGACTATTCGCCACAGAAACTTTCGCACGTCCTCGATCCGGTTTCGGAACTCGCTCCTCTACTCATCAAACCTGTTCAACGGATATGCAAATACCCTCTTCTTCTCTCAGTGAGCTCCTCTGGCAATCTTCCTCGCTGGACCGCGCTCACCGGGTCGGCTTCGTTCGTTCAGACTTTGCTGAAAAACACGCCGACCACGAATCCCTACTACGATGAACTGAAAGCTGGACTCGAATCGATCATGCGAGTGACGGATCGAGTGAACGAAGAGAAGCGAAGAAAGGAGAACTTACAGGCAGTCGAGGATTTGGGTCGACGAGTCGAAGATTGGAAAGGTCACGACATCAACTCGTTCGGAGATCTCTTACTACAAGAGAACTTTATCGTCATCAAGAACGACAACGAACGAGAATACCAGGTCTACCTCTTCGAACGAATCATCTGCTGCTGTAAAGAGGTTGGAGCGGTCGGGAAGAAGGACAAGAAGAGCAATTCGATCTTGAAACGGCCACCGAGTCAGCGCATCAACAAGCTTCAACTCAAAGGTCGAATCTTCGTCAACAACATCACTGGAGCTTCACAAATTCATCATCGAAGTGGTACGTTTCTTCTCTCTTGTGAAAGTCTCGAGCTGTTTGAGCTAACCTCGTCTATGTTTACAGGTCAATACCTACTCGAAGTGAGATGGAGAGGAGATACGAACGAGGAAGCGTTCACGATCAAGTGTCGAACGGAAGAATTACTCAAGCAGTGGCAGAAAGCGATCAACAAAGCTGTCGAAGATGCTCCCGCTCGTCGACGAGCTCACCACATGTCGGGTCGTCGATCTGAACGAGGAATCAACTCGCCCGCTTCCCAATTCCCGCCGACACCGATGTCAGAATTCGGTCCAAGTCTCTCTTCCGGCGCTTCAAACTATTCGAACCACGGCCCCGATTCAGGCTTCGCGTCTCCTCATCCTCAGTACTACCACAATCCAGCTCAACCTTCCTACCCTCCGAACCACCACGGATTCGACGACGAAGGAGAGGACCTCTACGAACACAGCGAATCGGGACGATCAACTCCGAGCACTCGACGTCCTCCCGGAACGAGATCTCTTCCCGCCGAGTATCGAGACGGAGGATCAATGACTGGACGACCTAGAGCTCAGACGGAGGACGCAAACTCGAACCTGATCAACCAATGGAGAAGTCAAACACCGGGAACTGGAGGAGCTCCGAATTTACCGCGAGGAGCTTCTCACTCTTCGACCGGAGACGGAGTATCGCTCAGGAGTTCTGCGAGCAGTCGTCAACTGAGGAGTCAACAATCGGCAGAATGGATTCCCCAGGGAGGATCGTTCACATCGAGTCCAGGAGTCGCCCATTCGAGATTACCCGCGGATCCTTCGATTGAGGAGACAACACCTCGACTAGAACAACGAGGAGGACCTCCGATTCATCGACAAGCCTCTCATCCAGTGCAACACCCGACGAACGCCGCTCCTCCGATGTTACGAAACCGATCAGCGAGCTCACCGAACGTTTACCAACTTCCGAACGGTCGATTCCCCGATAATTCTTCCTCGCCTCAACTCCCTCAGGAATGGCAGACGGCTCAGCAACAACCTTATCCTCCCGCACCTTCACACAAGCCGACTCACAAGAACAGCGGAGCGAGTTCAGGAGGAACGGTCGCATCTCAGTCCTCCGCGTCGGTTCATCAAAAACGATTCAGTTCCTCGAGTACCGGGACGAATCGAACTTCTGGTTCTTCACTCCGTTCCGGCGTTCTACCATACTCGTCCTCGACCTCTCCCTCGACGACTTACCCTGGCAGCGTCCCTCCTTCCGCGACTCTCCCGAACCTCCCTCGCGCTCACTCTTCTTCCCTCTCTAATGCGACGCACTCTTCCGCTCTCCCGACTGCTGTCGCCGTTCGAGTCAAGGTCTTCTTCGGCGAAGATACGTTCGTCGTCGTCGTTCTCGATACCGTGCTCTACGCCGAACTCGTCGACAAAGTGCTCAAAAAGATTCGAATGTGCGGAGGAGATCGAGCCCGAGTCGAAGCTGGATCGCTCAAGCTCAAGTACCAGGACGAAGACGGCGATCGAATTAAGATTACAAGTCAAGAGGACGTCGCGATGGCATTCGAAACGGCGAAATCGATGGCTTCTGAACGAAGTAACTCCGTTCCGTACGAACTTATTCTCCACGCCTCTATCGAACACTAGATCAGTCTCCTCTTTCGTCGTCGTCATCATCATCATCCCTTCACCTTCAAGATACCCATACATTCTCTTTCTCTCTCGCTGTTTTCTCTCGCAAACCCGGATTTTGCTTTTCGCTATTATTCTTTCAATACCCTTTCCCCTTCTCTCATTTCTCTTACTTCGCATCCCACGTTCACTACAGTACCCCGTTGTTTTCTCCTCCTTTGCTTGTACTTGCTCTCCGCTAGTCGTATTGTTTCTCTTTTCTTTCCCTCTTTCGTCAGTTTCCCTCCCCTTGCTGTATACTATCTCGTTTGTCTTTTCCTCGTTGTTTGCTGTCTCGAATTTCACAGTAATTTCTATCGGATCTCCAGATCGTCGCGACGAATAAATAACTTTCGAGAGCCCAATTTGACTGTCTTCTTCCGTTTCTCACCCTCCTATGTTGGGATTCCGGATAGCCAGTAGTCTACTGCTGCTGTTGGTACACGTCACATACACCCTCTCGACCTCGCATTCGAACGCGACTCATCCTCTTTTGTTCCCTCCTTTTGCTTCATCTCAAACGACTCTTCCAACGCTTCACACCTCGCTGTCGACCCTTCTACCAATCTTACCTTACTTATCACCTCCACCAGAACATACACTACTCGTCACTCTCGCGACTCCAGCATTCAAACCTCTCCTCCTCAACTGGATTTGTTTCCTTCGTTTTCGGGCCAAGTGGGGAGCGAAGGCAACACACAACGAGCATGGAGACGAGAATCAATTCGAAGATCCTTACGAGTCGACGCTCAAGCTCCTCGTGATAACGAGTGATGAAGGATTGGCGAGGGAATTGAGTGAATTGGGAGTAGTCACCTGGTGGTTGAAAGGAATCGATTGGGACGAGGTTGAAAGGGTGGCAGGGTTGGATGTTGAAGAAGATGGGGACAGCGCCGAGATCGCGATGGCCAAGGTCGAGCAGATGCTTCAAGACGACCTTTTCACGAATCTTCGACTTCTCGAACTCCTCTTGCCCTCCGAACCGGCTTCGAACAATCAGTCTAAGAAACTCACGTCAAGTCTGATACCTTGGGGGACTCTGCATTACCAATCGTTAATGTTGGAAAGAACGGCGGTAATGAGTGCGCTCGTCGGCTCGCTCGTCGAAAGTCAAATCATGGAGAAAGGGTTCAAGAAGGAGGAGGAACAGTTCTGGCGACGGAAGATTATGAGTCATGATTGGGAGAACGAGGAACCCCTCGAGTTACCGCAATTCGCTGGAGTCAAGGGAGTATTGCTCGTCGATAACGATGCAGTTTGGTGAGCGATTCTTGACCCTTTGTGTCGTGGACTGTGCTGATCTTGGTTGTTTGTACAGGCTATCATCTCCGACAGCGTTCATCGCACATCATTACCGTCCCGGAGGATCTCACCCTTCGATCGTTTTCGCTCCAGATATGGCTCCGACGACGGTCAACGCCTGGGGAACTCGCGAGATTCCTTGCGCTTGCTTCTTCTACACACGCACATCAGACTCGGGGGCTCAACTGGCTCACCATCACCCGCTCTCGACGATCTCGGATCCATACGATTATTCACCCTCGCGCGGCGCCGCCCAAGCTTGGAGGACGACAGCGATCTGTCACATCTCGATGCTCCTACGTTCACTCGCGACTGGTCGTCGACTCGCTTACGAACCCGACTCGAAGATTGCCGAGCTTACGAAAGCTCGCGCGCCGTCTTTCCAAGCGACCGCCTTAGGACCTGCGCTCTTCCTCGCCGAACAGATCCTCCCTTCCCTTCCCGAACCTCACCACGAACAATGGATGGAAGCACTCGGATCGGGAAACATTGACGACATCATCGACATCCTCGACGAGAGTATGCTTTCCCTCGACGATCAAAACGGAGGAAGAACTTGTCTTCAAACCGCTCAAGATTTCCAAACCTTCTCCCCGAACCCTGCCTTCCTCTTCGATAGCGGCATCACCTCACTCACGGCACAATACTCTCGCTCGGCGCAATTGACGTTCGGCCCGACGGCGAAAGCGCACTCGGCAATTCGAACCGAAGCGCTCCCTTACGATCTGTTTCCTCCGGGTATGAGATTCTTCGATGGTGGATTAGAACCGGGAACGAAACCTTGTGTTGTCCATGCGAACTATGCGACTGGAAGTAGGAAGGAAGAGTTGCTGCGGAAACGAGGAATGTGGGCACTCCTGCGAGGGGAAGGAGAGGAAGGAGGAGGATGGAGGTGCGATGCCGAGATCATGGCTCGCGCATAATTCGCTTAATCAGCTTTCATATACACCCGTATCATTATCCCCCTCGTCGTTCTCAGCACAATTATTCACCTTGTAGAATTAGTCGGAATTTCGTTATGGAAGAAGTTTTAGATTCGGTTAAGTTTGATACACGTCAGTAATATCTCAACATTCTTTCAATAAGCATACGTTGATCGTTACTTGTAGACAGGTAATTCGCAACCTAAACAATGAGATCGCTTGGAAAAATGACTTCGCTTCGGCAACGACTCAACAAGCGTTACGACACCCACCTTCACACGTCTGGGCATGTGCGAAGCTTACGAGAGAAGATAACGAGATCTTCGCGTTTCAACTGGGAGAGAAGCGGACGAGGTAAAGATTTCAAGGAGTTTCCTGCGCTTGGAGGCGAAAGTGAAGGACTGACATTTCTTCGCTCTCCTCTCGACCTCCACGCCTTTCTACATACTGCGAACCAGACACTCAGTCTCGACCCGACGTTTCACGAACGCTCTCTTCTCTCTCTTCTTGAACCTTTACCTCTTTCGACACTTTCTCTCTCCCTCACTTTCGTTCAACTCGGACCCCCTTCACTCGTTTATTCAACTTTCGTCACTCGTTTCAACCCTCTCCCATCGCGACCTCCTCTCTCGCACCGTCGAATATGGCCACCTTCGGCAGCTTCACAACTTCGTCGAGCATGTTTGACGCGTCGTCGACTCTCCTCGACTCCTCGCCTCGACCTCCTTCTCCCTCTCTTGAATCCTCGACGCGCCTTTCCCGCGACGAAGGACACAACTACCGCACTCCTCCTTCTCAGGCCCCTCAATACTTCAAGGTCAATTACTCGAGTTACAGCAGCGACGAAGCGAGTGAAGATGGGGACGACGTCCCTCCAACACCCGGCGACTTTGACTCCTTCCGTTCGATTTCGATCTTATCGTCGAGGAATGGAGACGGAATGAGCAAGCTACCGAAGATCCGAGAGGGAAACCACGCAGCAGGACTCGAAGGCGACGACTCTCTCTCACTTTCGCCGGTCGCCAGCTCTTTCTATCCTTCATTCGGAGACTTCCTACCTTCCGTCAAGACTCGACAGCAAGCGATCGAGAGGAACGGTCTCGGATTAGGAGATCTGACCGAAAGTCACGAGGAGGTCACAACATTAGACAAGATCGAATTACTCTCTCAACAACTCGCTCGCAAGTTCGACCTCGACGATGAGAAGACGGTGGAGGCGAGACCTGTCGTTGAGGGTGAACCTCGTCAAGCTCTTTCGCCCATCACTGGTGCCTCCGTTTTCGCTCCCTTCGCGACTTTCTCCCCCAATACCGATTCTTTCACCTTCTTCCCATCTCCCGAATGGAAAGCGAACGAACAAGGATCGCGAAACGGGAAGAAAGAGGAGGAGGAGCCCGTCGCTTCGTCGGCCGCTTTGCGGTCACCTGAACCTGAGCTCGGTGTCGCAGCGTTCCCGATGCGCAAATCTCTATCGGCCTCTCACGTTATCGTTACTCCTCCCTCGACTCCCGTTCGCAACGCAAACTACCGAACTCAAGCTCCTTCGATGCAACAATCTCGATCTCTCCCGGTTCCGGTCTCCCTCTCACCATCGCGTTCTCCATTCACCGCTCCCTCTCCCTCTCCGACTCGTTCCTCCTTCTCTCAATCCGCTCAACCTCTCTCGCCTCATCGATACGGCGGAACACCTCCTGGAGTCTACCCTCTCAGTCCTCACGACACGGAAAGGATCGCGAAGTTGCACAATGGTCGAATTCCTACCCTCGAACAGCTCTGTCCCGAGCCTGTTCACCCTTCCGCGCAACCTCCTATCGTCAACACCGGGAATCAAGGAGTCATGGTCGTTCAGCAAGGTGATTGGAAATGTGGAACTTGCTCATTCGTCGTAAGTTTCTCCCCGTCTCTCCCGATCTTCTCTGTACTGACCTGCTGAGCTCGAACAACCAGAACTGGAGACGACGCAAGATCTGCCTCCGATGCTTCCCTTTCGCCAACGATATCGGGAACATTCTCACGATTCAATCTCAACGTGCGGCTAACCTCGCAACCCCGATGTCGGCACCAGCTCATCAAACCAACTTCCTCATCCCCGATCCCACTCGCGGTCAATTCGACTTCTCCCCTTCGGCAACGGGCTACCCTTCTGCTCGTTCGCGTCAAACTCAACCCTATCTCCTCGTTCCCCCTCCTCAGATGCCTCATTCAGCTTCGCCGACCCGCTCGACCTTCAATCTTCATGCTCCTCCTTCTCCAACCCGTTACCTCAGTCCTTCACCCTCTCCTTCATCGGCGTACCAATCTCAATACCACTCCTCTTCGGAGGGAGAGCGATTCTATTCGACCCCTTCCTCTTCCTTGTCGTCTCTCAACGCCATCTCTGCAGGAGATCTTGCCATACGACGAGCTTCAAAGTTACAACAGATTGCGGCCTCTTCGTCGTCGAACGGAGCGAGGAAATACCCTTCGATTCAACCGCTCAATCTCTCGAATTACTCTCAACAATGCCAATACGCGGCTCAAGCTCAAACTTCTCCTACTTACGAACGTCGCGACTACGAGCAATATCATCGCGAATCTCCTCCTTCTCCCACGCGATACCTTAACCAACAAGCTCGTCAGAACGTCATGATCGGAGCCGAACTCTGAGGAAGCTTTCTCTTTCGACTCAGTGGCGGAAGCAGCAGCAGTAGTAAACGGAAGGAACGTACTCTCAACGATCGCAACTCACCAACAGGAGGAAAGCACGAGGACGATCGATCTCATCAAGTAAACTATATCAAACGAAAAAAAAAAAAAACATCTCTCAAAGGCGGACCCTTTCTCTCTTCTCTATCTTTTGCATTTTCTCATGTCCATTCTTATGTCTCCCTTGCAAGGCTCGTGATTGTAATCGTGTACTGTATATGGTCTTCGTTTTGTTCGCTCATGTAACGCATTCTTCTCATCGACTCGTATCGCTCTCTCGATACACAATGCGTGGATCTATCCCTCTCTGACTTCGCGATACTATGCTCGGACTGGAGAAGAGCGCGAACAACAACGTTTGAAATGACAACAAGGTTAAAACGACAAAGTACATTCGATAGGAGGGAACTCGATTCGACTCCACCCGTGCTCAGGGACTCGTCGCTCCACCTCCCCCTCCTGCTGCTCCATTCACACTCACCTGGGTCGCTCGCGGTGGCGCGGGACTCGCAGTTTCTCTTCCTGAAACCCCTCCAGCCGGTGCTCCTTTCCTTTTCTTCGGAGGTCCAGCTCCGTTCGTAGGTTTCGGTCTTGCGCCGAATCCGAGTCGTTTGAGGGTCGACATGGGGAATTTCGTACTATTCCGAGTTATTACATGGTGAGCAATCTTAGGCTCCCGTCGATCGAGTGCAGTCAGAGAGGAGAGGATGGATAAAGCTTACCGACAAGTTGTGCAGACTGGTAATGGTGAGCAAAAGACTGATACGACGAGAATCCCGTTAGATCAACATGAGTTTATTGGGATCAGAGGAAGGAGTCGACGTACTCGAGAGACAAACCGAACAAACGAAACCCAAATCGACAATCTTGCGATGACAGAAACAAGCAGCCCTCAAATCTACTTGATCTTGTTTCGCTCGATTCAGGTGTTTACTCGCTAGAGGTCCACTCAGGAAATTGACCTGCGCAAGATACCCGACTCGTCAGTTTTCCTACGCGGTCGCAATGAGAAAACGAAAGGAAGAAGGCAAGGTCAGACAGACGAGTAGGTACTGCAATAAACCAGAGCGAGTTTGACCGTTCGAAGGTAGCTTGTAGTATACTCCTGAAGTGAGATGCGTAGCTTGTTGGAGGAAAGTCGAATCCGATTTGCCGAGGATTTTCAAGCAGTCGATTGAGATGCCCTGGTTTCGTTCACAAGCCATCAGCTCAATCGTATCTCTCATAAGGTACAGCGTTATTGCCCTCCAGGCTCGAGAGTTCAGCGTGAAGAGGCGAAGGAGGACGGCTACACTTGAGAACGTCAGAAAGCAAAGGGGAGCTCACTGTTTTCTGAGCGGTAAAGATACAATTCATGATCGGAACGTATTGTGAAGGTTCGTCGGGCGTGACTGAGAGGATCAAGATCCTTGGTTGAACTCGAACGTTGCTATTTTCTGAGGAAGACTTGGTTCCATTCGACGTCGACGAGGAGGAGGCGATTGCTGTTGTAGATGAGGAAGAGAGTGATAGTCGATTGATGTCTGTATGAGCTCAGATAGAGAGTTTGATCAGAGAATGCCAGATGTTGCTTCGATTGACGAGAACTGGCTCCGGCGATATGGTAGGGGCGATAACTCACGACATAGAGCCATCGACAATGCGCCGACGAGATTGACGCCTGAAGAACGAGTCGAAAGCGATGCAGAGTCAGTATCAGAGATCATGGAGCTGCAGCGGAAAGCAGAATATTCTACCTGTTCTTGGTGATTCTTCCGTTTCTGCATCGACGGCAGGTAGCTCCTTGACCAGCGCTTTCACACCTTTCACTACATTCTCGTCGACTACCCTGAATGACTGATAGACGTTGCTTTCTCGCTCCTCTGTGCGTTTCCTTTCCCTCGATTCTTCAGTTTCGAACGGATCTTCTGCTTCTGGTTGAGGTGGAAGCTGAGATGAATACAATTGACGTCTGTGTCCGTCTTCCTACCTTTAAGCTCTCGATCGAATGCACTAAACGGAGAAAGAACCCACGCAGTTCTGTTGGTCGCGGCGAAGAGAGCGATTTGATTCTCGTGTCTGAGGGCGAGATGACTGTTTGCGAACACGAGGATCTGATCTAGTGCATTGTCAAGCGTCAAATGGGTCGATCCAGACCATGCGAGCGTGTTCAAGTCGAGCTGATTGAACAAGAGAGTCTGTCAGCTCAATTGAGCGAGGCAGGTGAAGGAGAGGCGGCTCACGATCAGACAGAGTAGATCCCCGGTCACTTGAGTCGCCATCAGAGTCTCAGACTCGATTAGAGTGAAGCGAAAGCGAACGAGAGATGAAGAATCCGGAATCGCTTCTTTCTCCCTCTCTCCACTAACCTTGCGACGATGACAACATGTCTTACAGACCGCTAACCTCCTTCAAACCTCTCGGTGGGCCGGGTCCCGTTCCAGGCCGTCCTTCTGTCGCTCAACATTCAACGTCATTTAACTCGAACAACCGCGGCAATCACAGCGCAAAAGGGAAACAGAAAGCTACTGAAGAGGATGAACGGGAATGGGAACTCGATGAAGAGGTGGAACAGCAAGCAGCAGCGCAGCCAAAACAGGGAGTGATGAGATGTCAGTTCTCCTTCCTCTTTTCTCTCCGAACTGTAGACCTTGGTGCTGACAATTGGCTTGACAGCCATGAGCTCATTCTTGCCTCCTACTCCAACCCTACCGAATGTGGGAGCGAACAAGTCTTCCTCTACAACAACTGCAAAATCGAAACAAACTTCCAGACGACCTCCGCCTCCTCCAGCTCGAAAACAGATCAAGAGGATCTTGGTTACCGAATCAGAACAGGTGGAATGGGACAGAGAGGAAGAACTGGAAGAAGCAGAACAGGGACGACAATCAGAAGAGGAAAGGGGAGGGAAACGAAGGAAGCGAGCTCAAGGCGCTCGCGAAACTCCTTCTCCACCTCCTCCTCAAGCTAGGCAGCCCCCAACTAGATCTCTCACGTCGATCTTGAAGAAACCACCTCTGCCTTCTCCCCCTCCTCCTCCAATTCCTCGATCGATGAAACCTATCACTCGTACCAATCCTCTCGCAACCACCTCGAATCTGCATCCTCCAGCATCTCCATCTACTTCTGAACCCGAATCAGCACCAACATCTCAGGCATCCACTCCGATTGTCACGAAACCTCTCACTTTACATTCAGCGAAATTGTTCAACGCGCAAATCAACGATTCCGCCCAAAGACCGAAGAAGCTATTGACGACTCTACAAGCACCACCAAAGATCAAACTCGAGCGCGATGGTATTACAGGAGGAGATGATGGAGCTAGAGTCTTGGAGGACGAGGAATTCTCGTTTTCTTCTCCGGAAAAGAAAGGTGGCGGGAAGAAGAACAAGAATTACCTACCGTGAGTCTTCTCACACTCTCTCGTTACTCGTGAACGCACGACTGATCGGTATCTATAATCGTTCGCCTACGTTTCAGTTCGGGTATCGCAGCTCGAGCCAACTCGATTCTCACCGCCGCAAAGACGGATCACACTCTGTGGCTACATGACTTATCGAGGAAGCTCATTTCTGCTTCGACTGAAGACAAGAAAGTCGAAACGACCGAGTCAGCCGGAGGAGGCAGAAACAAGCGAGAACTCGAGGCGCTGCTGGAACCCGATCTCAAATTGATCATCGTTGACGTTCTCGATCCTACAACCCAAACAACGAACGACGAAAACCCGGGCGGAGAAACCCGACCACGAGGAGGAGGAGGTCATCAGCGAACCCTTCTCACTCGTTGTCGACTCGATCTCTCGGCCACCACTTCCCCGTCCTCCTCCCCGAACGAGCCAGAAGAAGAACCGAACGATCTTGACCTGACGGGACTCGTACTGTTCTCGCTTCACAATTATCGAAACTCTTCGACTTCTTCTTCGAAATCGTCCGGTTCTTCCTTCTCTCACCCTCAAATTCGACCCAGGCCGCAAGACAAAATCAAAGACGATGACGCCTTGAGAACGAGGTCGTTGTTCATCCCTCAGGGTCCTCTCGATTTCAGAACGTTTCGACCGGATCTCGAAGTGTGGGTATTTGCGAGTGAGGGAGGCGGCTGTGGAGGGATCAGCGAGATTGAGCTGAATGAGGATCCAGAAACGTGGAGAGTGAGTCCTGAGGCAAAGAGAAAAGAAGAGGAGGTCAAGAAAGAACGGCAACGAGAAGGGGATGGAGCAGAGGTGGACGAGATGGAGCTCGAGCCAGAGGATGGAGATCGTGCGAAGATAAGATGGAGCAGTAATCTCAGGAGCATTGACGAAATGGAGCGGGAGGAAGAGGAACGACGCAAGGAGGAAAAGAAGAGGGAAAGGGTGAGAAAAGGATTGGTCGTAACAAAGTTCGGAATCCTCGTCTGATTGTACCTTTCAGCTCTTTTCTTGTCTCCTGTGATTGTGCGATCTCGTCGTGTGGAACGATCCCTTTTGAGCCTCGTGCTCTGACAATGAGCGGATTGTTTCCGTTCTTCCTCTCTGAGACTCAACGAAAGCTGCCCGCCTACCATCTCTCTCGAGCAGTGTCTCAAAGCCGAGAACAATCTCAAGCGATGACGGTTGCCCGCTAGAAAAGGCGTGTACATTCCTTTCGAATGAACAGAGTAAAAACTATATCAACAACAGAGAGCAGAGTATCCTACGAATTAAGAGGAAGACCAGAATTAAAAAGCATGAGGGTGACCGAAAGGAATTGATGAGGTATCACCAGGTGGAGAGAAAACGGGAGGATTAAGGATCTTTTCGAGGCTCGCGTTCGCTGATATGCGTCGAGTCGAGGAGGAAGAAGTGAGAGACTGTGGCTGGTCGTTGAAGGAAGACTGGGCTTGTGGAGGAGCGTTGACGCGAATAGGTTCAGAGTGAGAACGAGATGGTTCATCGGGGGAAAAGTCGAAGGAAAGGGAAGTCGAAGCGAGTTGTTCAAGTCGCCCCACGTCGACCGCAAGAGAGTGATTGCGGTGAGGAGGAAGAGGACGAGGAGACGAATGGTAAGGATGAGGGATGCGCAGGGCGTGAGGTCGAATGAGTTCAGAGGGTTGTTGAAATGATTGAAAGTGATCGTATCCTTCTCCTCTTTGCGAGTAGTAGGAGCGTGGAGCGTCGTGATTCGAAGGAAGGGGAGCAGAATGACTCGAAGGCAGAAACGGTCCGGAAAAATTTGTCGTTTCGAAGGAAATGAACTGATTCTGATAGTCGCCTTCGTTAGGATTGAAAGAGTGATACGAACGATCGGAGGAAGAGGGAAGAAACGATTCGAAGTCGAGGAACCCTAGCCCAATTTCGGCGGACTGAGAAACGTCGAGAGGTTTGTCGTGAGGAGGAGCGATCCAGGGAATCGACTCGAGATCACTCGATAACTGGAGAGGCTTAGATCGATGCGTTTTAGAGGTCGATGTTTCGAATCCGTTACTCCAGGGCGGCGCCCAAGGCGAGAATTGAGGAGAACCGTGATGAAAGGGGGAGAAACTCGAATCTGACGAAGTCGAGCGGGAAAGGGCAGGAGTGTGATCCATCGAGTGAGACGAGGAGGAAGAGGAGGAGCAAAAGCTGTCGAAAAGGTCGTCTCGGTATCTCGGCGGTGTCGAAGCTCTGGGCAAAGGAATCGAAGGTGGAGAGAGAAGAAAGCGCGGCGGCGAGTCGAACGGAACAGTCGGCTCCAAAAGAAACGCTTTATGGTCTTCCAGTCTACGTCGAATCTCTAATCGTGAAATCGGGGAGTCGAGTCCGATCGAGTTACGAGCTCGAGGTTGCCGCGGTCGAAGTGTTTCGTACTTTTCCAAAGGCGCTTTGTCGTCCTCCTCCTGCAAGGGATCGACGAGAGATGTCGTTGACATAGGCTTCGACCGAAGAGAAGATGTTTCCGTATAGACCGGTCGCATGAGGTGGATCGCGCTCGAATCGAATGGAACAAAGGCGCCCGAGTAATCGCTACACCTCCTGCTGAGTCAACTACGGGTCCACATCTCGAAGGTCAGAGTGAAGAGACTCACATGAAGACGTAAAAGTTCTTGCGCTCTTCGCCAAACAACTTTTCCTCGTTTACTCTCTGAAAACCGAATTGTTCGAGCTTTCTCTGAAGGAGCACTCAAAGAACAGAATCAGCTTTTACCCTTGCAGGCTGTACGTAGAGTGCGACTCACGATCAACTGGCTCATACGGGCTATCCCGAGCTGACGAAGCTTTTCGAACGGAACTTCAGAGACGGCGCGAATTGCGAAAGAATGGTCGACCTTCCAGTATAGCCATCTCAGATCGCGAGACTCGTTGAGTAGACTGTAGATACGATCAGATATCAGCGATACGTTGGAGGGAGTAGAAGGGGAAGGAGGTGAAAACGGACCAGTGCAAAGCTTGAAGCCAAACTGTAGCTCCTGCATTGTCGAACTCGTTCGAATCGTTCATCTCTCGAGCTCCGGTCGTACCCCTTCGGTCGAATGGCGTGTCGTAGTCGAATCGGAGGATCCTCGAGTGTCAAGAGCAAGAGAAGAAGCGAAGAAGCGAAAAAGTTGAATGAACCGAAGGGCGAACTCCGAGCCGACGTTTCGGATTCGAGCCTCCATTCTCCTTCCGCGTGGTAGTAGATCAAGGATGAGGAGCTCTCCGAAAGTTCAAGAGACCGTTAACCGTTCTGCTCTGAAATTCGAGGCAGAATTGCAGAAATGCTCCGAATGAGGGGGGAGAAGAAGTCGCATCTCGCCTTCTTCCGTGACGTTTCCTGCAGGCTCACATGAGGCTGTCCGACTCATGTAGATCGAGTCGATCTACACAACAGATCTCCGTTGGAAGTTGGCGATTTGGCTTTGTTCTAATCTTCTTGTTTCTCGACGTGTTGGGGAAGCTGGGTCGAGGTTGAACCGCTGTAAGCTCGATAGACATCTTGAGTGTATGCTCGAGATAGCTTGAAGCTGTTCAGAGTCGTTGCTGTGAAGGGAGAGAGCTCAAGCGCTCAAGAGATGAAAATCGCAACTTCGCTCCTTTTCCACTCTACACCATCTCCAGCAGCCCCGGAACAGCATACAATGTGTACAAGACTGTACTATAGTCGACTGATGTGCCGCTCAGTGCGCTGCGACTCCCTCCTCGCTCCGTTTGTCATTCGTCATTCAACTTCCGCCCTCGCCGTAACTCCTTCCGCTCGGGCTCCTCCCCTTTCCCGCTCGAAGCCTACCCTAGTTCCCTCAGATGGACTCGGGCCCCTTCGCGAACCGAACGTACACTCGAGGTGTTTGCGCTGAATGTCTTCTCCGCTCTTGGTCTCATCGTTTCTCCGGGCTACGTCTCTCTCCGTCTCTTCTTGACCACCGACAAAGACCAAGATGGATCACATACACAACGAGACAAGCGTATGGAGGATACAGCAAGCGATCGACCACCTACCTCTCGCTCTCCAAGACGTTTCAAACTCCCCTTACCGCTTTCAACGCGCAAGCATCACCGTGACGGGCGCCTGCGCTTTATGGTATCATGTCTTCTCGCACCCGGTCGATTTGCGTCCGACCGCCTGGGGTTTCCAGTCTAATCCGGAACTAGAGGCTGAAAGGATCGTTGGCTTTTTGAGCTTTCCCCGGCTTCATACTGTGAGTTCCCTCTCTTTCGGCCGGTTAGGAGGACAGAGTTGGCTTATTGAGGGATATGTATAGCGGTATATACTTCACGTAGAGTCGGCTGAACGAAATGGGCGGGAAGAAGAGCTGGATCTGTGAGCTCTGCATCAATACTCTCTTCCTCTTCGCGATAGGCTGACTCCCTGACTAAACAGGGACGACGAGGAGGAAAAATGGATCGCACCTCTCGACATCATCTACTCCTCTCGAGCGATTCCTTCGAAAAGCTTCGACCTTAAAGATCATCCCCGAATCGAAATCAAAATCGCTAATGGAATTTGGATCGTCCTCGATCTCGTCTACAGCTTCCTAGAGACGAATTCTCGTCAGGTCTCCTCTCCCAAACCCTCCAAGCTCCCGCAATCAGTACTGAAGGACCTCGAAACGGCCGTGGCGACTCTCGCTCTCCTCCTTTACTCGACTGAACGATACGCGCAACATCGATCCTCGTTAGGCCTGATCGCCTTCTCTCACTCGGAGAGGAAGGTCATCAATGCGATTCGGGAGGACCCGAATTTTGAGCGGTACGCGGGAGCGCTCACCTGGTTCGTTAACCTTCGAGATGCGGAATTATCGAAATTCAGTCGGATCGGTGCGAAGTACTATTATAGCAACAACACTCGGGCGGATGTTTATGTAGCTTCGTTACAAGAACACGCGGGATTGGCCCTCAAGATCAAACGATCTTTGTTGGGACTGCAAAATTCATTACTTGTCAGTTCTCCCTGTTGATCTCCTCAATCTGAGTGCTCCCCAGTCTGACGAGGCTTTGTGAACGTGTAGAAACTCTATCGGGAGACGAGTGTGACGATGGAACGGGCGCCCAAGACGAATTGGGGACTCAGCAACCAGGTAAATGAGCTCAACCCACCTCAGATCTCTTTGACTCTGCTAACTCATTTTCCCGTGTGCGACAGTGGCACAACCTCGTCTCAGTGCTGAGTCACCCTCAGTTTGATTTCAGAGGAGAACCTTCCGTGTTCGAGCGAAGTCAGGCTAGGAATCATCATCGTCGGGAATCGGTTAGCTCTTCGACTCGCGAACGATCTAGGTCGCCTCGGAACACTCCTCCTGCGGATGAACGATTCAGGGCGAGGAGCAGGAGAAGGTCGAGGTCAAGATCGCCGGTCTGGCGCAGATCCAATAGTTCATCTCCTTGAGTTTTCAAATCTCTTCCTGTTTGGCGCAATGCCTGTATCGTTTCTTCATCTTTGCCAGTCTCTGGTGCAACCTCGATTTTGAAGCGCGCTCAGCGTCAGGACTTTCGCTCGCAACGAGACTAAGTAGAGAGAAGGAGAAAGGAAAAGATTAATCACAAACGGAGAATACAACTTGTCAGAGAAACACAGAAGGACAAACTACCGATAAAGGGAGTGGAGACATCTCTCCTGTTGGGGATAGAAGATCGAATAGGAGGCGAGAAGAGAGGAGGGGAATAGAATCAGAACGAGGAGGGGGGAATCATTCTTTTTAACTACACACACACACAGCGAGGGCGCGAGGAAACAGATGGAGAAGAGCGGGAGATGAAGGTTTTGTCGTAGGGAATCGAACGTAGGGAGGATAGAGATCAGAGTAGAGTGAAAGGCGAAAAATGGAGGGGAGAGGTCGAAGATGGAAAACCGACGTATTCGAGTTGATTTACTCCGAGTCCTCATCGTCGTCGTCAGCCTTCGCGGCAGGTTCATCCGAAGCTTCGTCTTCCGATTCAACCTTCTTTGCCTTTTTCTTCGGCGCGGCTTTCTTGGGAGCAGGAGCGTCTTCACCTTCGGGAGGAGTGTAGTCTGCCTTCTCCTTCTCGTAACGAGCTTTGTCCTCTTTCGCTTTCTCCTCGAAGGGCTATCAACGAAAGAGAAAGGGAGAGTCAGCTATGATTTGAAGCAAAAGAGAAATGAGAAAGACGTACAGCACGCTCATCAGCGTCAGCTTCCTTCCACTTCGCACCGAGGAGTTTACCGATTTCACCTATCGAGTCACGAAGACGGGTATCAGTTATCGCTCAGAGCAGGAGAGGAGAGAGGGAGAAAGGACGAACCGAAAGTAACATCGGGGTTCTCTTCCTTTACTTCAGCGCGTTTCGCTTGCGAGAAGTGCATGTAAGCCGAAAGGGGACGTTTCTGTTCGTTGATGGTCGAGTCGTAGAGACGGTCAGCTTGAAGGCAAACGCGTTTCTGAGAGAGAGAGCGAGATCAACGAACGGGTGCATTGGGATCTTTCTTAGCTTTGGTAGCTTTGGCGGCACGGGGTTTGGCTTCTTTAGGCATCTATACGATACAACGCGAGATGATTGCAGTTAGCGAGAGGCCAGAGAGAGAGGGTAGGGTTTGTTGATTTGTTGTTGTTTTTCCTTCGATGCGGAGACCTGAAACGTGGTCGATTTCCGACTCGTTCGATTGCTTGTGATCCTTTAGACTGATTGGGATTCGATAGAGACGCGTAGAATAGATGAATCACGTTGAAGGAGTGAGAGAGGGTAACGCGACTGAGAGGTCGAGAGAGAGCGAGAGGGAGCGACGACGACGAGCGAGGGGGGGAGAAAGGAGAAGAGGAGAGTGGCTGACTAACGATTGATAAGAACTAGAGAGAAGAGAGAGTGAAGAGAGTGAGAGTGAGAAAAAGTTGACTTTTAGGTGAGCGAGATCAAACTCACAGTGAGAGATGTGTGAGAGAAGATGTGGGCGAAATGTTAGAGAGGAAAGAGAGAGAGGCGAAATTTGTGAGAGAGGTTCCTCGCTCGCTCGCTCTCACATTCCTTTAGTTTTTTTCCCACTATCTTTCCAATGAATAATGACTTAGCAAAGTAGCGACTCATTGCAAGCAGTACTGTAGAGAAGAGACTCGCTCCCTCAGTCGAAGAGGAATCAAACACGTGACGTCAATTACTTGATTTCGTCTTCTCGCTGCTATCAGGTCTATGTACTCGTAGCGAGACACCTCGTACCATCTAGCGAGCGTCAGCCGGTTCGAGAGAGATGAAGGGATTTCGAAAATGGTGACGCGATCGTGGATCTCCCTCTCTCTACCTCACCACAATCAGCTTACGACCGAACAATATGACCAAAGAAGAAGTAGACGCCGTACCTCCCGCTCAAAAGTCAGGTCAGTCCCTTCCTTCACCTCCCTCTGCGACACCCCGCACAGCTCTCGACGCCTCTCTCATCTCGCCTCCCCGTTGACCGAACTGCTTCAGACTGACCTTGAACACGCTCGAACGATGTACAGGATGGTCATCATTCTTGAAGTCTATCGCCTCGGCATCTGGAGATCTCTCTTCGTTGACCGCACCTTCGTTCATTCTCTCTCCGACTTCTCTCTCTGAATTCCCTAGTTACTGGGGTCAGTTCACGCTCTATCTCTCTCCATCTGTAAGCGTGATGTACTGACAATCATCTGTGTGAGCGCAGGTGAACCTACCGAGTTGTTCTGTGCGATTGCGGACGGTACCTCTCCCGAAGATCGTCAGTTGAGAGTCACGAAATGGTTCATTTCTACTCTATCTGGACAATTCACGAGGCGAGAGAAGGAAACCGGTTCAGAGAAGAAACCTCTCAACCCGTCAGTTCCTCTCCTCCCTCTCGTTTGCGACATCTGAACTGAAAATCGTTTCGGTTACTGTCAGTTTCCTCGGAGAACAATTCAATGGACAATGGAACAACGGAGAACTCGTCCTTCACACTGAACAAGTCTCCCACCACCCTCCCGTCACCGCCTACTACCTCGAAAACCCAAAGAGGGGAGTTTCACTCGAAGGAAACTGCGCTCAAAAGACTACGTTCTCGGCTAGAACTCTGAGTATTCGTCAAGTCGGTCACGCGATCCTCCGAGTTAAACTCGCAGATGGTACTACCGAATGTGAGTCCCTCTCGTCCAAACTCTTCGCGCTCAAATTCGTCGCTAACACCGTGACGCTTTTTCGTTTCTCAGCTTATTTGATCACTCTCCCTAAACTCAAGATCGAAGGACTCTGGTACGGATCCCCCTACGTCGAATTAGACGGTTCCTCGTACATTCAATCCTCTCACGGTTTCCTCACCACGATCAAATACTCCGGCAAAGGATGGGTTTCGGGGAAATCTCATTCCTTCACGGCCGAAATTTCTCCAGCTCCTTCCGCTTCCCCGATTCACACGATCACGGGAGTTTGGTCAGGAGGAGAATCGGTTTATTCGAAACCTTCGAAATTCGAAGGACAAGTCTTCTTGAATGCCGATGATAACGCTTTGAGAACTCCGATTCAAGTAGCTCCGGTTGAACAACAACAGGAGTACGAGAGTAGGAGAGCTTGGAAGGCTGTTGCGGATGGAATCAGGAAGGGAGATTTCGAGGCGGCTTCTTCGGCAAAGAGTGCCCTCGAGGTAAGTTGTCTCTACCTTATCAGCTGGATCCAGTCTTGCTGATCCGGTGCGAGATTTGCAGAACTCTGAACGTCAGAAACGAAAGGATGAAGCTGCTGCTGGAACCGCTTTCCAACTTCGGTTATTCAACAAACTCCCTAACGATCCTGAATACAAACAACTCGCGGCTATGTGCAAGCACAAGGTGAGTATCTTCTTCTTGAGCGCGGCGTCGGAGCTCGTAACTGATTGAATCGTTGTTGGAACAGCCTGAGGACGAAGAATCTTATATTTTCAAATCTCGTCAATAATCCTCTCGAGGAGAGATTGTTCCCCTCCGTTTTCTTCTTGTTCTATCATCGGTCATAACTCCTTTCATTTGGCTCGACCCTCCTCTTTCACTCCCTCCGATACATGGACATAGTTTTCCTCGTCAATTTTTTTCTTTCTTTCACTGATTGTGCTTCCACCTCCTTGCGCGATGCGATCAACCTCGTTCTTACTATGTATTTCAGAACCTCGATATGACTCACTGTAACTACCTTCATTCGAATCCTCGTCCTCGTAAGGTATCTCGAGCGATCCAGTTCTGTCCGAGCGTTCGCGTTCGCTCAGTGTGCGCGATCGTAAACTTACGACAGAGTCACGTCCGCTGAGGATCAGTTGAGAACTCTCCCCTCCGTCGAACTCATAGAGTTATCTCGAACGAATCGATGAAGTGCACTGCTTTTGCACGAGAATCGGAATTACGACACAAGTTTTTACTTCTTTCCAGCTGCGGCTTGTTTCTCCACTTGTCGTTCGATCGCGCACCTTAGTCCGAGCTACTCCGACGAAATCAGGACATTGGAGAGGAGAGATCGCGACCCAAAATCCGATAGGGACAGCAGAGAAAGAAAGGAAAGATGAAAAATCGACACATCAGCTCAAAAAATCCTGGCTCATTGTAGCGTAAGGAATCGCCTAGGGACTGGAGAGGAACAGAGCGTACCTCGTAGCCCATTATTCCGCACCCACTGATCATCCCAGCACATTTCGGTGCCGTGACACTCTTGTGTCGAAATTCTTCTCTCGCGTGACTGTGACAGCACATTCGGCTTGTCAGTCACTCGGTCTCTACTACTCCTTCCAGGCGTCTACACCTCACACGTGGGAGGTCTCGATAATGTAGGAGAGAAGTTGTAGGGGAGAGAGTAGAAACTGACATGTTTGAGATATGAACCTCTACTACGGGAGAATCGCAGGCGTCGATGGCGTCGTGTAAGGCATAGGAGTAGTGGGCCCATGCTCCAGCTACCGAATCAGGATTTACTCGATGTGTCAGTACAGCTAGCTAGAGCTTGGAGGCTTTCGTAGGAAGGAGCGAAAAGAGAAGGGAAAGGGGAACGAACGATTCATTACGACTCCTCCGAGACAACGGGAATAGTGGATCTGATGAGGAGAGTGTCAAAGAGATGTCTCAGTATTCCATGTCGATGAGAGCGAGAGCTCGAAGAAGAGGAATAGAAGCCTTACGAGTTCACACATTTCACCTTTTCAACGTCGCAGACGAACAACCTCACGTCAGCTCTCACATTCTTCTCCTTGATAGCCGTCTCAGAACACCTCTCCGCCATTTCTGTCGAACTAATCCAGCACCGTAGAGAGAGGAAGAGAAGAAAACGAAGTTTCGGTTTTCCTTTTCCTCAACTCACCTTCATAATTTGTCTGAGCGCACACCACCTCGACCCCCAACTCTTTCCCAAACTTTGTCACTCTCTCTTCGATCTCTGCTAATGTGGTCGTTCCATACCTGTCATGTCAGAGCTTTCCCTCAGCTTCTTCGATAGAAAACCGAACCTACAGTCTCCTCGCCCGGCTTTGACTGGCGCCCGCGGCGGAGTCAACGGGACAGTGGAAAGATGACTCAACTGTGTAGAATCTCGTTTCCCAAACAAGTTGTGGTTCACTCCGGAAAGTAACAAGAACTTTTTCGGATCCCTTTTCACGGAGAGCGCTTCGACTGGATCGACTTTGGTGATTCGGGTTACGCCAGATTCGAGCTGTTATAGCGATGGGAGGGGAAGGGTGTCAGGTAGGGTGAGAGAGAGGAGAGGAATCGGGAGGAGCGATGTGGGGGAGAAGGGAAGAGAGGAGGAGGGAAGGAACTAACGGTTTGGAACTCTGTAGGCATCGTATAGGTTGCGCGTTGTGTAGTCGGAAGCTGAACGAGCGCGAGAGACGGGAAGAGGGAGAGTAAGGTCGGATGAAAGTTGAGAGCGGGCAGATCTCTCGTCAACCGCAGCTTCTAGAACGATGTGCTTGGCTCTCTGTGTAGCTCGTCTGTTACTCGCAGCGTTAAGAGAAAGTAGCAAGGTTTTTTGTTGTGATCAAGGAAGAAGAACAGAAAATACAGAAAAATCAAAAATTTAGAAAACGCAACGAAATGAAAACACCGCCGCGACCCCGCTCTCTGGCTACCGCTGAACCCCATGTACTCCAGACTCCTTCGCACAACAGTCCGAACGTTGACGTTTTAGGCGGTAGCGATAACTTCCTTTGCGTCGTCTCGGGAAAGGTAGAAGGATTCGAGGAAAGTGTTGGGTCGTGCTGGGAGCTATAGGTGACAAG
This sequence comes from Sporobolomyces salmoneus, assembly GCF_050403485.1. NCBI lineage: Eukaryota > Fungi > Basidiomycota > Microbotryomycetes > Sporidiobolales > Sporidiobolaceae > Sporobolomyces > Sporobolomyces salmoneus. The sequence goes on from NW_027481068.1 coordinate 37,009, forward strand.
CGCGTTCGGGACAAAGTCGTCAGTAATGTGAGGTAGAATGAGCGTAACGAGAGCAGCCGAGTCGAGAGAGGAAGGAGACGGAGAAAGCAGAAATAAGGAATTTACCTCTTCTTCAGCAAACATCCTCATTACGTGTCTGTTTGGCGAGTCACCGTCGTCAGTCAATCAACAGAGCGGCATGATAAAAGCGTGTCAGAGTGTGGAGAGGTACTCACGATTCCATCTTCCAGCAGTTGATCGTCTGAAATCCAACAAGAACCGCGCCAAACCTCATCAGCTCATCTCTCGCCTCTCCCACGCGGACGTGTAGTGAGAGTAGACTAACCTCTTGGAACTCTTGGTAACCTTTCAACAACAAGATATCAACCGCTTCAGGGTCCGAAACGTTCGAGTTCTTCTCGAACATTTCCCTAACTTTGGCCCTGATCGTGTAGGCCGGAATGTTCAACGCATACAATTGTACGATCTCATCAGCTACAACCCATCACGAGCGTGGTGGTCAGCGCTAACAGAGAGAGAGAATGATGAGGGAATGAGTATTACCGGATCTGTACCATTGTCGATAGAGGGAGCGGGAACGAGCTTGAGCGACTGGCCAAGATCCAGAAGAAGTAGTTAGACGAGCTAATCGGGCGGGAATCGTAGTCATTCTCGTTGGTTGTTGTGGTTGGAAAGGGAGAGAGTCGATTCTCGATGCGCTCTCCTCTCTCACTCCTCTCACTCACCGCGACTTTCCCGATTCTGATGGCGACGCAAGTAATCGGTCCTTCGTTAACGGGAGTAGGTAGACATTGGCAAACCCAATTGGTCCTCGCCGTCAATTTCTTGAAACAATTGAATCGACCGATTAGGTTGGAGGATCTCGCTATCACTTCGGGGATTGAAGCACTCTTGCACAACTATGAACTACTAGAGGCATTGAAGGGACATGATAGAGTCAAGTATGATTCGAGAACAGAGTTGTTTCAGTACAAGGCGAGTCTCTTACTCTCTCTCTCTCCTCTCTCCCTCCTCTTGTGTGTAGTTTTCGTGTCGTGGAGTGTGAAGTATCGTGCAATCAGAGTATTATATCATGCTCACATTTATTTCGTTCTCCGGATTCTTCCAGCCCGATTTCCTCCTCTCGTCTAAATCGGATCTCCTCTCTCTCCTCCGTCGCTACTCCCCGCAAGGTGGACTCGCGATCAAACCCCTCCGAGAATCCTGGCCTGGAGTAACTCAAGCGATCGAAGAATTGGAACAAGAGGGTAGAGTACTCGTGACGAGAACCGACGGGAAATCGGCTGCAGGAAATGGAGAGATGGGAAAGGGACAGATGAAGTGTGTGTTTTTGGACGATATTGGGAAGGAAAAGGAACCGTTGGATAAAGGTTAGTAATACCCAACCTTACTCGTTTGGGGAGCGCGCGAGAGGGGAAGGGAACTGATTGAGTTCTCGAGAGAGAGAGAAAACGAACAGAATTTCGAGATTTGTGGCATTCCCTCAAAACTCCAATGGGAGATGATCTAGTTACCGAACTACAAACTGGTACGTCTCTCTCCCTCACTCACTGCGTCGTCGGGCGGTCGAGACTGACTCGTTCTCGACACTCGACACTCGATTTTTGTAGCCGGTTTGACTTCCTCCTCTTTACCACCTCCGAACCCGGTTCAAAGAGGTAAGAAAGGATTGAAAGGGAAGAAAGGGTTGGGAAGTTCGAATAGGAGGTTCAAGATTACGAATACTCATTTGAAAGAGGTTGATTTGTCGAAGGATTTCGTTCCTCAATCGAGATGATCACCTCCTTTCCGCACGATTGTACATACTCCTTCTCAGTTGATACCCATACAGACTTTGACTCGTTTCATATACCCCTTTACATTCTCTGCACCTCCGAACCCGGTTCAAAGAGGTAAGAAAGGATTGAAAGGGAAGAAAGGGTTGGGAAGTTCGAATAGGAGGTTCAAGATTACGAATACTCATTTGAAAGAGGTTGATTTGTCGAAGGATTTCGTTCCTCAATCGAGATGATCACCTCCTTTCCGCACGATTGTACATACTCCTTCTCAGTTGATACCCATACAGACTTTGACTCGTTTCATATACCCCTTTACATTCTCTGCACATCGTTCCCGCTTTCCTTCTCTCTTCGCAACCCTTTTTCGCAACTTCAAAAATCTCGAATTCTCTCTTTTGCATTCGTTCTGTACTCCTTTCCTTGTCAGTCCTTGTCAATACTAGATCTGTGTCGTCTCTCCAAGACCAGAGCAAAAAGAGCTTGGATGCGATATGA
>NW_027481067.1:0-38423 GCF_050403485.1 Sporobolomyces salmoneus
TTTTGTAATAAAAAATTAAGTCTCTTCGGGGCATGTTGATAATTCGCGCGGTTATTTACCCCCACGTAAATTTTATTCTGGAAAACGCGGCCCCCCCCCCCCCCCCCCCTTTTTTTCTCCGCTCAGTCTTCGTCGTTGCGAGGGCTCAGCAATCCGAATTCGAAGAACTGATCCTTTATCTCGTTTTCTCGTTTTTTCAGCTCGAGTCTTGTTCGAATACACCGCAGATGAAGAGAACGAAATGTCCCTTGTCGAGGGAGAGATCTTAGAAGGGATCGAAATGATCGATGAAGGTTGGTGGAGTGCTCGTGGAGTCAGTGAAGACAAGAGTGGTTTGTTCCCTTGTAAGTCTCTTCGTTGCTCTCAGCCAAGCTAATCCCTCAGGCTGACGAGTTCCGCCGTGTGACTACTAGCGAACTACGTCGAATTAATCGAGGAGGAACAAGGATCAGGTCAAAGTCCTGAGAATGAGAATGAATCGATTCAACCTCAAGCTCAAGAAGAATCATCTGAACAACCTTCGACGTTTGACGCCCCGCCTCCCCCTCCCCCTCCCCCTCCCCCTCCTCCTCCTCCTCCAGCTCCTCCCGCTCCACCAATGCCAGCGAGAATCCCAGAACCCGAGCCTGAACCTCAAGTCGAAGAAACTGAACAAGGTACCTCTCCCCCTTTCCTCACTGTCTCTTCCCGACAGATCAGGCGCTGATCGAGAGAGTGCGTTGGGGGTAGATCTAGGTAACGTCGCGATCGCTCTGTATGATTACGAACTCTCTGAAGAAGGAGAAGTTTGTTCGTCCCCCTTCTGTTCCCTCTCCTTTTCTCTGCCTGTCTCGGGACGTGTCGCTGACGAGTCGGAGGGTGAGGGTGTGTAGCGTTCATGGAGGGACAAAAGATTACGCAGATAGAGTTTGTGTCGGATGAATGGTGGCAGGGAATTAATCAGGAAGGAGAGGAAGGGGTTTTCCCAGGTAAGCTCGAGAGATTGCTCTTTCTCTCGCGAGAGAGAGTCGAGAGGAAGGAAGGTACTGATGCATGAGTTGAGTGAGTAGCGAATTATGTTGAACTGCAGCAATAGGGAAAGAAAGAAGAAGTGAGGGGGTTGAAATTTTTGTTTATTTTTCGGTTGCAAATAAATTCAGTTGTTCTCTCTTATCGTATTGTATTCTGCTTGTCTAGGAGCTGGAGAGCGAGTAGCGACAGAAATCCTCGGAGTTAAAACACCACGCGACGCGAAACTCTTCTCTGTTGTTTGACCGCTCTCATCTCCTTCCTCACTCTCAACACTTCAACTCCCGATCTTCGACGAATGGTATGGGTATCAGTGGACTCTTACCACTCTTGAAAGAGATCACGGTTTCGTCCCACATCAAACACTTCAAAGGGAAGACTCTCGCTGTTGACGCCTACGTAAAACTCAACCCTCTCTCGCTCTCCTATCGTCGTAGCTGACTCACAGGCGAGTAAACGATAGGTTTGGTTACATCGAGGAGCGTATGGTTGTGCAGAAGAATTAGCAACGGGGAAACCTACCGTCAAGTCAGTCTCTCTCCTCTCCCTCTCTCTCCGAGTTCCGAGTCGGAGCTGATAGAGAGAGAGGTGTTTGAGGATAGGTATGTGAATTACGCGATGCATCGAGTAAGAATGTTGAAGTATTACGGAGTAACTCCTTATATCGTATTCGATGGTGGTTTGTTGCCTTCGAAAATGGGAACTGAAGGGGATCGTGAAAGGTCAGTTTCTATCCTCTTTCAGAACACTTAAGGAGCATGAGCTGATGAAGGGGGGGGGGGGAGAAACAGGAGGAGGAACGAAGCGTTAGCGAAAGGAAACGCGTTTTTGGCGGAAGGGAAATCGAATCAAGCGAGGGAATGTTTCGTCAAAGCTGTCGATGTGACCCCGGCAATGGCTTATCAACTCATCAAGGTCAGTTCGATGACTCTATACAGCTGTGCTGCGACGTAGCTGACGAGTTCACTGAGGTGATAGGCGCTTCGTCAAGAAGGAATTCGAGTGAGTTTTCTTCTTTCACTCCTTATTCACTCGAGTGTCACGCTGACCTCTCCGCCCCGCGTGAATAGTACGTCGTCGCACCTTACGAAGCCGATCCACAACTCGCCTACCTCGAAAAGCACGGACTCGTCGACGGTATCATCACGGAAGATTCCGATCTCCTCGTATTCGGTTGTCGCAACGTCCTCTTCAAACTTGATGGCGAAGGGAACTGTTCGTTAGTCTCGAGGGACGATTTCTCAAAGTGTCGAGAGTACAATTTCAGTGATTGGAGTGAAGTAGAGTTTCGACAAATGGCGATTTTGAGCGGGTGTGATTATTTGGAAAGTATTCAAGGCTTGGGGTTGAAGACGGCGTACAAATTGATGAGGAAGTACAAGACTGCCGAGAAGGTGAACAACTGCACTCTCTCTCTCTCTCTCTCTTTGCCCGTCGGGTCGTTTCTGACTCTGTGAGTTCGAATATGGATAGGTGATTCAATTCGTACGACTCGAAGGACAATTAACCGTACCTCGGAACTACGTCGAAGAGTTTCGTCGTGCCGAATTGACGTTCCTTCATCAACGAGTTTTCGACCCCGTCAAACGAGAATTGGTGCATTTCTCTCCTTTACCCGAGGGGAGAACCGCAGAGGAAATGCCTTTCGTTGGAGCGTGAGTTCCTCTTCTCCTTCAGTCGATGATGACTGTCTGAGCCGTGAATTTACTTTAATACTTTGTTTGAATGGGCAGTGAACTCGATCGTGAATACGTTTGTGGACTCGCGGATGGAAATATCGATCCGATTTCGAAACAAGCAATGATCGATCTCGTACCAAATTCTTTCGCTACCACTGTACGTCCTTCCATCCATACCTTCACTCGCTCGACTTCCGTCTGTCGTCAGGATCATCGAGCTAAATCTCGTTTTTCTCTCTCTTTGCGCTTTGACCCAGACCACTCATCGAACGACGTACAAACCTTCCCCTTCAACTTCCTCCCGTCCCTCCTCATCGAAACAAGCCCCCGCGGTTCAACCCGCAAAAGGCGCCGCATCAATCCTCAATTTTTTTTCGAGAACTCCCGCTGCCGCTTCCCCTTCGAATCTAGCGATCAATCCAGTCAAGAACGTTGCGAATCAGAAGAGAGTACATTTACTCTCAGGATCATCGTCAGGAGGAGGAGGAGGAGGGAAAGGGAAAGCGCCGTCACCGAAGAGGAAGAGTAAATTCTTCGGGAGGAAAGAGGAGAAGGAGGTGAAAGTGTCGATGCCGGTGAAAGGGAAGGAAAAGATGCTTGAAGTTGATGAAGATTCGGATGAGGTGATGGTAATCGAAGAGGAGAAAGCAACAGATGGAGACGAGGATGCGGAATTGGTTTTGAGGGAAATCGAAATGGAGATTGAGGTTACTTCGGAAACTCAATCGATCGCTACGGAAGAACCCAATGCAGGAGGAGATACGGGATCGCTTGACGAAATGACGCCTCCTGTTCAGATGGAAGAAGAACCCTCTCCAGTTTCGCCTCGTCAACAACTTTCGCCTACTCCCTGTCTCTCTTCTCCGATGGCAACTCCACCTCGCTCCAAACTACCCTCTCAACCCCTTCCTTCTGATCACGACCATCCAATCTCGGACGACGCACTCGCGATCAGCAGTCCCGTTTCGAGCGCTCACGCCGACGCAGGGTGGGAAGAACCTTCAATCTCGAGTCCTCCTCGTACAGCGATCAAAGCTTCCCCTCGTTCTCCTCCTCCTCCTTCTCGTGCTCAACCTCCTCCCCCTCCGAATCGAGCCGTTAAAACCGAGAAGAAGCAAGAACCCGAAGTCATCGAGCTTTCTTCGGATCCGATCGAAGTCACTTCTTCCGACGTTCAAGAACCTGCTCAAGATCAATCAACTCCTCGACCTCCGAAGAATCAACAACTCACTCGTAAGGCTTCCTCGTCTCAGGAAGACAAGAAACCCAACATTATGAAATCGAAATCAACGAAATCGAAATCTTCTGTTCAAGTTAGACCTGATTCTGGATCGAAAGGGAAAGGAAAGAAACGAGCGGTCGAAGAGGGGGAGCCGGAAGAGGAAGAGGAAGTCGATATGGCAGTTCAGAGCGTAGCGGCGAGTTGGAGAGCGAAATTCATGTTGCAAAACTCGTCGACTTCGAGGGTGAGTCTCTTCCTCTCCTGTTTCTGATGTGCTTACTGACTCTGTCCGATCGTACGATAGACTCCTCGACCCAAGACAACGTCTGTCGCTCCTCAACCTCCCGTTCCTGCTGTTTCCGATTCTATCCCCCGTCGAACCGTCTCGATTTCCCGTAAATCCTCTTCCACTTCCACTTCCGCTCGCATCCCTCTCTCTCCACGCTCAACGAACCGTACCTCGAAACATCAACCTCTTGTCGCTCCTCCACCTCAACCAACACTTGTCCCTAGGAATCCCTCCCCGAAACGTCGTCGAGTTTCTTCCTCTTCTACTACTTCGACTTCTCCCGAAATGGAGGAACCAACTCCTCCTTCGGCTAGAGGAGTTGATTCGCTTGAACTTCACAAAGGTTCTTCGAGTCCAGTCGTGATTACGAATCCGAAACTCCTCGCATTTAGGTTTCAAGGTCCAAGCGCGAGCGCGAGACGCTAGCTTTTCCTCTTCTCTCTCTTCTGCTTTCAGCGGTCTCACTCACGTTTGTTGCTTTTCCTACCGTACATACATATCGCATTGGCTCTCTCTCTCCCTCCTCTGTCCCTCTCGCTCATCGCAAAAGTTCTACATGCCCCCTTTTTGGTCAAGTTTGTTTTCTGTTGTCGTTTCTTCTTCTTTCTTCTCCTTTCTCGCAAGTGTCACTATCATCCTCTCAATGTTCTACCTTCCTCTCTCTCTCGCTCGCAAGCCTGCAATCGTTCTGTGTCTTCCCTTCTTCTTGACTTCTTCGAGCGCGAGAGATTCCTAATTCCGACGACGATGACGAGCCTGGGAGACGCTTTCACCTCTGTGAGCTCGCGTCAACTCTCTCCCTCTGTCCCGCCAGCTCTCTCAGCTCGACTCTCGCAGTTTCGAACCAGATTGAGCAATGACACAGAAAACTATTCTTCATTTCGAAACAACCACGAGCGAGAGAGAGTACAGGGAGAAGAGAGGGGTAGAGTAAGTAGACATGAAAGAGAGAGGCGAGACGAGGAGACAGAGGGACATGGAGAGAAGACAAGGACAGAAACAAGTTTTCAAGCGATCAAATTTTGCTTCGTAAGCGATTTCCTTACTTCTTTTCCTTGGGAGGAGGCATCAAAGCAGCGAACTTGGTGACAGCTGCGAGGAAGTATTCCCGTTCCAGGGTCAGCTGGAACCGTCTGAGAGAGGGGAAGATCCTCACCTTTGGTTCCTTCAGAAATCGCATGTTTCGAAAGTTCTCCAGGGAGGATCAAACGAGTCGCGGTTTGAATCTCACGAGAAGAGATCGTGACTTTCTTGTTGTACGCCGCGAGTTTCGAAGCTTCGGCAGCTATAAATCATCAACAACGACGAGGGAAGAATCAGCTTTGATCGAAAAAGAGAGTGGAAGAGAAGAGCTCACCGAGTTTTTCGAAAATGTCATTGACGAACGAATTGAGAATGAGCATCGCCTTGTTCGAGATCCCTAAATCGGGGTGAACTTGTTTGAGAACCTTGTAAATGTAGGAATGGTACGTTTCTTTGCGAGACTTCTTCTTCTTCTTCTTCGCGTCTCCTTCTCCCGAGAGGGCTTTCTTGACGGCTTTCTTCGCGGGAGCTTTACCTCCAGTCGCTCCTCCTCCAGAGATAGACGCAGTGCCAGAACCGGCAGGAGTTTTCGCAGAGATTGCCATTGTTCCTGTAGATCGAGTTGAGGAGAGTCAGCTCAAGGTGTTCCCCCCTACTTCCTTAACACTGCTGTTGTGACGAGAGGAGTCGATAAGAGGGAGGCGAAGAGCAAGGGGAAGGGAATGACGCATGAGGGGTTCGTGCTACTTCTTTCTCCTTTCGACCTTTCCAAGTGCCTCAGAGAGGAATGTGGGCTCACCTTGTGTGTGTAGAAAGTACTGTGGTTGATCGAGGTGGAGAAGGGGAAGAAGTGAGTGAAAGGAAGAGGGAAGAGAGAGAGGAAGAGAGTCAAAAAGCGAGTCACGCGGGTCTACTTCTTCTTCGAACCCACGGACCCCTCTTCTTTTTCCTTTTCGGAGTCACTCCGCGGAGTCGTCTATCCCGTGATCTGACAGTCGCATACACTCTCCCTTCGAGAGTGCACAGCGAGTGGGTCTGATTCGTGAGGGCAGGGAGCTGTTTGCCACTCGAAGGTAATCAGCGAGAAAGTCTCGCCCGTTCAGAGTCGCTGCTGGGAAAGAGAGCGTTTTGAATTGAAAAGAACAAGGCGAGGAGGTTTTAGCTCAATGTTGCGTTGCAACGAGTTCTTCGCTCTTTTCATCCTCGCTCTTTTCATCCTCGCTCTTTTCCCTGTCCTTCTCTCCCTCTTCCTCCACAATCGTTCCTCCCATTTCGACACTCCCTCGTCCAATCGCGTCGCTCCTTCGAATACAGTCGATGGTAGTCAAGGAGAACGAGAATTTCGAGTCTTCGTCGAATCTTCCTCAAGCTCAAGGATTCGCCGCTTCTCTCGCTCGTGTCGACCTCCCTCAACCCGAGATCGTCGTCTATGACTATCGTACTCAGTCGTTGATTCGATGCGCCGTATGGACTTTGAGAACGATCACTCCTCGAATCGAACTTGAGAATCGGTAAATCAGCGTTTTCTCCTTTCGCTCTACTCCGATCGAGAAACAGACGACTTACACCTGTAGTCATAGACCACGTCATTCATTCCCGATCAGCGACGTACGAACGAGATTGAGCTCCGAGGCAGTAAATCGCAGAGAGGAGGAAAAACCCGTTTCGAACCTTTATCCCTCACATTCGACTGAACCTCCCACTCTTCCTCCCTCCAAATCTCCTACTCCTTCAGATCTCCCTCCTACCCTTGAAATTTCTGCTGTCGAAAACCCTCCCGTGTTCTCCCCGAGCGAACGTCGCTCCTCAATCGAATCCAATTTTTCCCTCGTTTCCATCATAACGTCGACCTCTACTTCCACCATCGAGCCCAAGGAGATGGAAGCTGAGCAATTCGAAAGAGAATGGTGGAAGGTCGAATCAGTCTCGGTATCGAACCCGGAGGAGGATCGATCGAATTGGAAAATCGTCGCTTGGTGAGCAGATCTCTTTCGCAACAATCTAGTTAGTTATACTCGCATATGCATACCTATAGCACTTCTCCCTACTCCTATAGCCCCTATTCTCGTTGCCTCTGTATCCTCTTTGGATTTGTCCCTCGTCCTCCCCCTAGAATATCCCGTATCGTAGCCTCTCTACTTCTCTTCTGATTCTTCTCTGTTGTTGTTACCCCTCTTGTCTACTTTCCGCCGTCGTACATTCTGTTCTCGTTTCTTTGATACCTTCCTCCTTTGATCGATTGCCGTTTGAATCTTGTTTGTTCTCCCGTTTCGCAGATTTTGCTCCGTCCTCCCTCCTCTCTCTCGTTCGCTGTATCCGCTCCCTCAACACCTGTAGCTGTCAATCTTCTCGGTATGCTTGTACTTTCAGCTCCTCTCCTTCCGAACGTCAATAGAGTGAGAAAACCTTGAGATACTGTTACAACAGAGAAAGAGTCGAATTGAAAATACTGAGTTTGGACTAAAACCTAAGATCATTCGTTCTTATACGAGGAAACCCTGTTACCGCGATACGAGAGGAAGTAGATCATCACGATTGTTTCGAACAAGGTCAGTGCTCGAATCCCTTCGAAACTATGGCAAAAAGGAGAAGAACGATTCGACGACTCACTGCTGCAACACCCTCTTATCGAGTAACCTATCTTCCCTCCGTTTCTCTGCACCCGCCGCAATCTTCGCGACTGGTCCTTCTGATCCTTCTTCAGGTAAGCGGACTTGTCGGAGAGAACCTTGGAGAGGTCGACCGGATTCAGGATCGATCGCGACCTAGCGAGTCGACGAGGAGTGAGTGGGGAAGGTAAGAGGGAGAGAAAGAGGAGGAGAGAGCGTACGAGAGTAAAGAGTGAATCGGAGACGGGTCGGATTTGAGGATTTTTCGAATTTCGATCCTCTGAGCGAGATATAGAGAGCGCAGATCAGTCTTGAGTCGAACCAGAGAATCATTCAGGCGGACGTGAGGACTCACCACAAGTGACGGTGACGGCAACTTCAATCGACGAATCCCAAACTTTGACCACTGCCGCTCGACAATACACGACCCAACCCGGTTCTACGGCCAACTTGAACGTGAGTCCGTCGATCGCAGCCGAAGACCATGCCGCGTGAGGGCAGATCCTTCGAGCCGCGATCGAAGAAACTTCTTCGACCCATCGCATGAGAGTTCCGCCGAAAAGGATTTGTTTCGAGTTGCAGTGTTGAGGTCGGACGATCCATAAGCACTGTGAAGATGAGATGCAAATGAAGGATAGTCGATTTGGAGAGAGCGGGAGAGGATGAGAGAACTGACCATGCAAAGAGTATCTGCGAAATCAACAGTCGAAGCGATTTCTAACCCTTTCTCCACTACATCGTCTCCTTCCGAATGGGTTGAATGCCCAGTAGCTCTCGATACTGTCTCTTCATCCGGTACCGCAATCTTGACCCATCCCCCATGACCCTTCTTCATCGCCAACTGATCAATCACTTTCTTCGATACCCTCACTTTCTCCATGTACCCCTCGATCGATCCAACCACGTCCTCCCCGTCTACTCTAACATCCGGATCTCCTCTCATGTAAGCTTCCACCAAAATCTCCTGCTCCAATCGATCGACCAATTCGTTCTCTTTTTCTAACGGTTTCCTCGCTTCGGCTTGACGTTTCTTTTCCAACTCGTCGACGAAGGCACGGTAAGAGGAGAGTAAGCGATCTGTCTCTTTCGAGTTCTTGATGCGATGAGCACGACGTCGACCGGCGAGGAGGTAGCGTTTTCGTTCGAGAAGAGTCGTCGGTTTGATTTCGGGTAACTGAGCTCGAAGTGGTGCAGGAGGCCGCGTCAATCCGAGATAGTCGGTAAGAGAGAGAATGAAGTTGGGCGTAGGAGGTAGAGTGGGTTTTGCGACGAAGGTGAGATAGGCTGTCGAGAGACGAACGAGGCTCAATTCTGACGAAGCTGGATCGAGAGGAACGAGGAAGAAGCTTACCGTGACAGCAATAGATCTCTGGACTGAGTGGATCGGATTGGTTCTCCTTCATGACTCTCACACCAATCTCCATCGAGCTGACACGGAAAAACTGAGTCGAGCTGAACGAACGAGAAAACAAGTAGTTCAAGCTCACCTTCCCCAAGCTCGATTAACCGCACTCGAGATATGAATCACGTCTCCAACTCTGATCTCGTGCAAGAAGATGACTCTATCGACGGAAATCGTCAAACAAGGACCTTGAGCGTGTTTCGCAGCGACCAGACCAGCCGATACGTCAACGAGTTTCAGGAGCTCTCCACCAAAGAGACGACCATGGTGATCGCATTCAGGAGGGGAGAGCTTGTATCGATAAGAGACGAGAGATGCTCCAGCTTCTTTCGGCTGATTGCGAAGCGAAAGGGTTTCGATAAGCGGGGTCTGATTTCGCTTGAAAGGAACGACGTGGGCAACTCACCTCGTTAGAGCCTGTCAGCTGCATTGCTCGTCTACGTCGGTAGTTCAGAGTCGCTATAGTGAAGGGAAGCAGTGCGAGAGCCGGCGCCAGAAATGGATATCGAAAGCATGGGAGGAATATGGCGACAGCGAGTATGCAGATTGCGGATTCGAAAGAGAGCAGCGGCTCTTTAGCCATGTCGGCAATTCAGCTCGGCAGATGAAGTGAATGGAAGGGAGGAGAGAGGATTTCCGAAGCGACTTGCAACCTCTGCCTCTCACTCGTCACCGACAAGATGCAGTCCATCCAACCACTAGCTCTACGGAGCTTACGCACGTCCACACCCTCCTTCCTCCTCGCTCGAGCTTCCCCAGTCCTGTCCGCCTCAAATTTCCTTCAACACCGCTCCTATGCTACGGCTCCCTCTCCCGCCGACGAGGCCGCTGAGATGCAGAAGAAATCGTTGAGGATGGCAGAGAAGGCAGGTAGAATGAAACAAAACATGGGTTCAGTTAGTCCCATCTCGCTTAATGGGAACTTTTTCTAGATCAACTGATGAAGTCGTTTCCTTGCTCGTAGATGACTGCTATTCCGATTATCGGTACGTACAGAGATAGCTGAGAGCTACGAGATTGATCTATGCTGACCTGGTCTCCCGCGACGCAGCGAATCACGTTCCTCCCGCACAAGGTCGTAAACTTCCCTCGGACGCTGGCCTCAAGTTGCGCATCAAATACTTCTGGTTCGATCTACAGAACATTGGTTACTCTCTATGGACGTGAGTGAACGTTTACTAGTCCAGTCCGCTTTGTCTGAGCCGGATTAATTAGGTTTCTTTCTCGCGCAGACGTCGACGATGGAAGAAACTGTTGGGCAAAGATTGGTATGAGAAGTTCCAAGAACGTGCTCTCGCTACTTATCAAGTAACGAATCAAGCTCTCGCGACGTGAGTCTCCTCTCGCCACCGCTGATGCAGCAATCTGACGCCTTTTGTCTTCCAGTGGAAATTACGAGAAAGCTCGACCATTCGTTGCAAACGTCGTTCTCGATTCGCTCAAAGCACAACGAAGTACAAAGTTGCAAGGTCTACGGATGAACTGGAAGTTGCACAAGGTCGTGAAGCAGACGGCAGTGTGCGCGAGGGAACAAGAATTGTTGAAAAAGAATGAACCGGTCGGGCAAATCGCGGTTCGATTCGTTACGGAACAGGTGAGTACATTCTTCAATGAGCGATAGTGACATACGACTCATTCCATGAGTGTAAAACTCGCAGAGTTTGGAAATCAGCGATTCGAGAGGACAAGTAGTTGGATCTGGTTCTCACGCTTCGCCAGAACAGGTCACCGAGGTACGTCTCAGACCTTCGTCTTGATCAGACGGCATCACTGACGCCTAGTGGTAACAGTACTTGATCTTCCAACGGGACATGTGGAGACCTGACGACGAATGGAAATGTGTGAAAAAGGGAGCGAAGGAAACTGATACCCTCGCGAACCCTGCTGATCAACCCTAGATCACGTTTATTTGATATACTTCTTACTCGTAATGCAATAATGATAGCAAATCTTGCGAAAAACGAGAGACCTTTTGCGCGGTCATCGAGATTTGGGATTGAGAGAAGTTCTTCTCCTTCACTTTCGCTTTACTGAACCTCGCCTCGCCGCCTGTCTATCTCCAGAGACTTTATACCTCCCACGGCAACAGGTCATCGACAACATACTGTCAGCTCAAGATTTACCAAGAGCGCGATAAACAAAGTCCTACTCCAGCGACCTACCCCTCGAGAACCTGCGAACGACATGGCAGGAGGTTTATTCGCAGTATACAGAGATACCAGCGCCGTCCCAACAAGTCAATCCACGTCGAAGAGAGCGAACGGTTCTTCATCCAACTTGTCGGTAAACAATCGCAAAAAAGATGGGTTCCCCGTCTTTAGGGATACCGCGAGGGGCGTCAACGGGTTGCAAGAGAAGGAGAATCTAGATCCATTGGGCAAAGGAGGGAAAAGGTCTGCGATGAGCGGGAAGGGAAAGAAAGTTTGTTCAGACGGAACGAAACCGGGAGAAACCACGAAGGGAAAGGCAGTAATGGGTGATCGGATAGTCAAGAAGGTGAACAAGGTATCGACCGCGGCGTCAGAGAACGGAATTTGCACTGGAACGTTAAAAACTCGAGTTCTTCCTCCTCTTCCTCCTCTCGAATCCGACTCTCCTTCTCCTACAATCGAACCTTCTCCCCCTTCTGTCCCTTCTGTCGTCGATATCTCTCTCGGTGCAACTCCTGCGAAACCGACACTGAACTCCTCTCAACGATCTATCGACTCTCCCGCCTCGAATGTCGATTCAGGATACGGCAAAGTTAGCGATAACGACCTCGAACTCGGTGAAGATGGCGTCGAATTCGACGACGAGAGTGACATGTCGATCGAGGTGGACACGAACGAGTTGAACCGCCGCGCTCGCGCATTGACGGAATCTCCTCTCGCTGAGGTAAGTCTCTTTCTGTCTTAATCCCCGCTTTCTACCCTGGACCTTGGTAGCTGATTCTTCGCGACGATCACTAGATCACTCAAGCTTTCACCGGCCTCGGAAGATTCTCAAACTCGAACGCACCAGCTTCTCCCTCTCCCCTCAACCTCGATCGCGACCCGTCATCTGCCTCGTTACTTCGCAACAAGAGATCATCTCCTACGAAGTCAGTTTCGGCTTTACCTCCTCGACTGCGACCTTACTACTCGACGACAGCCACGACGAAGAAGATCAAACCTGGTCAAACTGCTCCTCTAGCTCCGAAATCAGGTCCCTCTTCTCGTTCCCTCCGATTTTAACACCACTCCTCAAGCTCCCAGCTTCATAGTCGAACCTACACCCAGCGCTTCGATTCATCGCACTTCGACCCAGCAGCAGCTCTCTCCCTTCGTTTTTCACCATTCCTCTTGTTTTACTTCGTCATTTCGTATTGTCGCATTCGATTTTCTCTCCCAGCCGCATTTCGTCGATCATTATACATCCCGAACAAGCTCTCTCGATTTATCGTTATTTAGGCCCTTTGCATCGAGTCGTTCTACAACCTTATTAGTCTGATTTATCGCTGTATATTGGATTTGCACAACAGACCTCGTCGACTTACTCCTAGCAGCTCGTTCTCTTGCAAGCGTCGGCAAGTGAGCGGGAAGGAGTAGTCTTTCGCATTGCATGAACAGCGTCGTCAACTCGTTGCGACTTCCGGCGACCTGCGAGCGCTCGAATATAGTTCCAATTCACACAAACCACCGAGGTATACACCGCTGACCACAAACAGGTCGGAGCTGGACAGAAGGAGAGGAACCAGCGAGATTAGGCGATTTTGAGCAGCTGCAAGAACCGGTTCATGCTATGTGTTGCTAGTTTTGATCTTCCCTTCAAGCAACTAAATCCTCGATGGTCTAGTGGTTATGATTCGGCTCTCTCACAGCCGCGAGCGGGGTTCGATTCCCCGTCGGGGAAGTTCATCTTTTGTCGTCGTCTTGCACTTTTTGTCAAACTCTACTCGATCTCTTTCTGCTTTTCCTTGCCAGCCTCACGGTCGTTACCACAACAGAACACGAGGAAGCGACCCGGCAACGTTTTCCTGTGCTTTCGTGAGGAGCGTTCCGTTACGAACGACCGCCGAAATCTATCGTCTACCTCCTCTTCTCACTCGACTCGTTCACTCTCACTCGACTCGTTCACTCCACAAACTTACGACTCTCACGACGTCCTAAGCAACAATTTACGCTCCTTGACGTTCGCTGCTGGTTCTCTCATTCCCCTCTTTCGCTTCTCCCCACTTGTCATCGGATCTTCCCTGACGGGCTATGAGCTTCTACGATCGGTTCCGACAACCAGGAGGTGACCTCGCAAGCTTCTTCCGCTCCCTGACCACCCCGACTCGTCGCTACACTTCGGAACGTCATGAACCAACCGAATACGAATGGGAGCTCTTTCGTGCTCGACAAGGCGGAACGAAGCGGTTGGATTTCTTTGATGCGAATTTGAGGGGTCCTCAAGGCGCGACTAGTGTGTTGGGCGAACTTCAGAGGTCTCCTGCCGCTTCCAGTATTTCGTTGTGAGTTCAAAATCGCCTCTTCTTCCGCTTTGTTCCTGAAGGCTGACGCCCTTTGACTTGCTGCTAGGTCCCAGAACGAGTTGGGAGACGATGGAGTACGTGAACTGCTCGTTGGGATGAAGAGGTTACGAGCGAAGGACATCGGATCGCATTTACAGGTTCGTCAGTTTTCTCTTTCAATTGCATTGGATTGACACTGATACTCCTGTGCTCATGCTCTATAGGAGATCAACCTATCGGGATGTGGACTCAGCGATGTTGCTTTGTACCTGGTTACGCTACAGTGAGTAGACAACTCGAAGCCGGCTCGAGTGCGCGAAACTGACACGATCTCGGTAACAGTCTCCTTCAACCTTCACCTCATCCACCGTCGATTACTCACTTATATCTCACCGGCAACAACCTATCCCTGTCACTCTCCTCGCTTCCTGAATTTCTCGGCAAAACTCTCTCTTCACCATCCTCCTCCGTTCAATGTTTCTCCCTGACAAACAACCCCTCAATCGGTACTGCCGGCCTTACAGCTCTTCTACCACATCTCAAACTCGCTGAAGGTCCCTCGCAACTATCTCAGCTCCATCTCTCCGTTTGCGGTTTGACGCCCGACGCTGCAGAACCACTCGCTCGTTGGCTAGAAGACCCGAACGGAGGAGGAAGACTCCAAGTGCTCGCGGTCAACGGCTGTACTTTGAGCCAAGCTGGAGTAAGGAGGATTGCTCGAGCAGTCACGAGCGGGAAAGCTTCAAGTTTGATCCATTTCGAGTATCACGCGAATGACGAAGGAGAGTCGGAGGAATGGCGAGAAGTCATCGACGCACTCGAGGCAGAAGAGACGGAGGAAGATCGGACAGGGTGGAAGGAGAAATTGGAAGCGGCGAAGGAGAGGAACAAACAAGTTTACAAGGAAACGAGGTTGACGGCGCTCTCTCTCGTTTCTGCAGCCCGAGTTCTCTTCGGAGGAAACGCCTGCGAAGCTCAAATCGACGTGTCGGAAATCCTTGAGGAGGTGGATTCGAGTCGACCTGGAAGTACTGTCACGGGTTCGCGATCGTTCTCCTCTCCTCAACCTTTCCCTTTCCTTCGACTCCCGATCGAACTTCAAGTTCACGTTCTTCGATGTCTTCCACTCCTGAGACCATCTCGACTCGCTCACCTTTACCCCTCTCTCGATTCAGCCTGCCCTATTGAAGTCGACCCTTCAACCCTGTCTTCTCCTCTTACCGAAGCTCAATTCCTTCGCATCCTCTCTCATTGCGCGAATCGTTCGACTCTCAAGACTGAGATCCGGATTGTCGAAGCTCAACTCGCTGGAAGCGCCCCTTCGTTGAACTCGACTCGAGCGAGACCGGCCTGGGCAGAACGACAGAATAACGGGGAAGCGGGAGGAGGAAACGGATGGGAAGAATGGTTCTTACGTTCGACAGGATGTGATAGATTCGAAAGAGCAGGTTCTCTACGCTAACTAGCTTACTTGATTGGTTGATCAATTACTACTTGTACTACTCACTGCCATTGATCGACGAGATTCAAGAGGTCGAGGTTGAACCGTTCCGAGAGGTAAAAGAGTCCAAAACGAGAATGTCTTGACGTTCGGATTCGAGACGGTACTCTTGAGTAATCCTCCTTTTTGAGGACTTTTCGTGGGAGAAGGAGGTGCGCTTCCTTCGTCGGATTGATAGACATAAGTGACGAGCATGTTTGCCTGGACGTGAATTCCTACCTCAGCTTAGCCCAAAAGCATTGCTCGGATAGGGATCTACGCACCCTGAGAGGACCAACGACATCTCGACCTATCGCAACTTCCATGGCGATCGTTGTTCGATTCATTCTCCTCTCGATGATTCCCGGTGCTGCTCTTCTCTTTTTCTTCGGCGATCCACCATCTCCTCCACCTCCTAGTTCTTCTTCCTCTCCAATCTCGTCTCGTAAGATCGCATCCTCATCGTCCTCGTACTCCCAATCTTCCGCGTACGCCGAAATCGGGAAACTCGAAGTCGGGAGGTTCACGGCGAAGGGAGGAGGTGGAGGAGCCTGGCCTTCTTCGACTAACTTGTTCGCACCAGGACGAGCGACTCCCAAACGAACTTGAATCGGTTCGTACAGAGGGTTCGTCAAACTGATTTCGAAAGTGTAAGTTCGACCGGGTCGCAAGGGTTCCTCCTCGCCTGTCGATCCAGGGTCGTTCGAGGATCGACTCGTCGCGGTTCGAGCAGTTCTTCGTAGGCCAGAGGCGGTACCAGCAGCGATTGCGCTCAGTCGGGATCCGATCGAAGCGGGAGGTCGACGATAGATCGTAACGGAGGGGAGGTAGTTTGCCGCGACTAGTTTGATCTTGTATCGAGTCGAGGATGATTTCTGTTCCGGTTTGATGAGAATGTGCTTGCAGACTGGACAGCGTTTCGATCGTTTCGCTTGAAGCGGAGTTCGAAGAGGTTTGAGGTCGCTGTTAGCGGATTGCACATCAGTAACGATGACTCGAGTATAGGATTGAGGAGTAAGCCTACTTTGAGAGGAGAGGCGGTTTCCAGCTCGAGTTCCAACGCTTGTCGATACTCGCGATTTGCTCGATATCCGTCATTTGTCTCATCGCGTCGACGAGATCCGCCTCTGTTTCTACTCCTTTCCCTTTTACGTCCTTCCCTCTCTCGCCCTCGGATGCATTTCCCGCACGTGCAGGATGAATGCTCGAATACTTTTCAAGTTCATCTCTCGCCGTTCCTTGATCTCCTCCTGCACCTCTTGCCCTCGAAGCGAGTCCGAACATACTCGGATATCTTGTGTTGAACCCGGGAATGTCCTTGAAGAGGGCAGCGGAAGCGGTGTTTGAGGAGGATGCGATCGGATTTTGTTGTGAAACGAGCGCTTGAGATCGTCGGATGTAAGGTTCGAGGTGGTTCTTGATGTGATCGAACTCGACCAGCTCTGGCGCTCCTTCTTCAGCTTTCTGTAGTTGAACTAGAACATTCACGAGCGAGGAGAGTCAATTATGGAGAATCGCGAAGAGATAGGAGAGTTCTCTGCGACTCACGAGCCAATCCAGTCGGTTTCTCGAACGTGATTCCAACTTCCTTCGAGTCCCACCCGCAGAACGTACACGATAAGAAGTAAGGAGGAACTCCAACGCTCGCTGCAGCCGTGTTGAGTGGAATCGAAGGATCCGGATCCGATGCGACTACTGACAGCACGTGAACGCACTGAGGGCACTGAAAGCAGTTCCTTGCACATCTGCATCGTAGGCGAGATCAATCAACTCTGTCGGCAACGCGAAAGGAGAGGGAAGAGATGTAGACGAACCGATTCTTCTCCCCTCTCACGCTCGCGCTAGGGACTTCGAATAGACAGTTCGGACAATAGTAGCAGGCGACTTCGTTACTCGCACACGTATCGCACCGGATTGCGTCGCATTCTTCGCAGAAGAGGAGGTTCGAGAGTGAGTGATGTTGAAAGAGCGCGAGAGGTGGTTCAGAAGGAGGTGGACGCGTCGGCGAGAAGGGTAAGGTGCAGGAGCAGTGGAATAGCGCCTCCTGGCTCGACATTGAGCCGATTGGCGTTGAGGTCGATGTTGAAGGCGAACGAAAGTCACGCTGGACGAGTTTCGCACGACTCTTAGCACTTCTCTCGTCTTCTTCCTGCCTGGGCGAACAGGACCAGCGTGAGAACCTCTGCTCAGATTGCGGAGAGCCCGAAGAGTGCGGGAAGGAAGCAAAAAGAAAGCAAAGCTCTCAATTTCCTTCCGAAGTCTCGCTCGCAGAAGCAAAAGATGAGTTTTCCCCGACGGGGAATCGAACCCCGCTCGCGGCTGTGAGAGAGCCGAATCATAACCACTAGACCATCGAGGATTTAGTTGCTTGTGAGAGAGCTAAATTACATTTAGATCTCACAGACCGCTTTCTCCTTCTTCCCACAAAAGTCGCTTGAACATATTCCCCCATCTATCTCCTTCGTCTAGCACCTCCACCCACTCGCTCGAGGCGATGTTTGACTTTTCATCATTCCGGTGAGCTTCTCAGCTTGATCCCCTCATCGCTCTCCACCCCATTTGATCTCTTGTTTACCTCCTTTTCGTTGATCAGGAAGCAGAACATCTCGCGCAACACGGAACTCTTGCTCGCTACAGACATCCACAAGCTTCCGTCTGCACCATCGCCAGCCTCGAAGTCACCCCGTAAACCGAAAGAGAAGACTCAAGTTCATCGAAAATCTATCTCTTCTTCCGCTCTCCCCGACGCGACTCCTGATGTACAGGCAGAAGCGAGGGACAAGGCAGGATTGAGATCGAGTTCGAGGGTCAGGAATCAGGGCCTGGACGCAGAGAAGAAGAAAGAGGAAGACAAGAAATTGCAAGAGTTGAGGGATGCGGGTGACGATGAGGAGGAAGGATCGTACTGGGAGAATGGCAAGAAAGTAAAGACTGAAGTAGGCTACGGTAAGTTCAGCGTTCAGCCGGTCATGTTGCCAGTTTTCATTTTCAACTTCTCTGAATTCCTCTCTTCGCCTCAACAGCACCCGAAAAGCTCGGTAAGCGGCTGTACAATCCGAAACGATTTGGTCATATCCCTGGAGTCGCAGTAGGTACCAAGTTCAATTTCAGGATGGAGGCTTCGCAGGCAGCGATTCACGCTCCAGTCGTCGCTGGCGTCAGTGGATCCCCTGAAGCGGGAGCTTGGTCGATCGCCGTTTCGGGAGGTTACGTCGACGATGTGGATCTCGGGTATCGTCTTACGTACTCGGGTTCCGGCGGTCGAGATCTCAAAGGTAAGCATTCTCTCCTCATTCTTCACGAAAAGCTCACGTTTTCTCCTTGAGCTAGGCACTGCGAAGCAGCCCAAGAATCTTCGAACTGCTCCTCAATCAGCAGATCAAACTTGGGATGGACTCAATGCTTCGTTGAAACGATCAGTCGAAACGAAGAAGCCGATTCGAGTTTTGAGGGGATTCAAAGGGAAATCGGCGTTTGCTCCTGCGGAAGGGTATCGATACGACGGGCTCTACATGGCTACAAAGGTAAGTCATTCGCCCTGTAGAATCAGAGGAGTAGAACTGACGCCATGTCGACAGGCTTGGAAAGATGTCGGAGAGTCTGGTTTCAAGGTTTGTCGTATCGCGCTCGTTCGACTTCCCGGTCAGGTGAGCTTCATCCATCTAACGCGCGTGCGCAGTATATGAGTCACTAATGATCGAGTGCGTGGGGACAGCCAAAGATCCCAATGCAAAAAGGTCGGGAGAAAGAGATCGAAAATCTCAAGGAGCTCGAGGATGGGGCTGGAATTGTAAGTTCCCGTCTCTTCGTCTCTGATCTTCTGCCGTCTCTTATTATGTTTTATTTGTTTGCTAGACGGAGGCCAACGCTGCTCCAAGTGGAGAGGACGCAACCCCGGAATCCGAAGAAATCGAGCAAGAAACTTTGGCCGCAACTCCCGAGGAAGCCGGTACTGAAGACTTGAAGACATTGAAGCGAAAGAACGCGGCTGAAGAGGTGGAGGAGAAAGGGGAGGTAAATGAGGTAGAACCGAAAACGAAAAGACGTCGCTCGACTAGGAACGCTCAGTGATCTCCGAGCAGACAAGGAATGCAGTGCCCGGGATCTTGGATGTTGTAAAGATGTCTCCTTGCTCGTACATTCTCGAGACCGTTACGAGAGAAAGAATCGCGAGAGAATCTTTCGAATTGCCGCTTGAGCTCGTCTCCTTGTTTTTTTTGCCGCTCTTCTGGACGTTGTCTCGACGCTCTTGGCGAAAGGAGCTTTACATTCGGAAGCATCTCAGGAGAGGAGGGCTGTCGCTCATTCGACTCACTGAACTCGCTTCTGAACAGTTGTCTGTTCCGCCGCTTCATTTCGCCTACATTTTCACTCGCGGAACGTTCCTCGTATGTGTTCCTCCATTCCAGTATGCTCTCCTCTGACAACAGTCCTGCTCGAAGCATCTCGAGTAACAACCGACCTCAATCGCAAGGTCTTGCTGGAACAGAGTTCGCTCGTTCGAGTTTCAAAGCTCAAGTTTCACTTCGTCGTGGAACCCGTTTACTGCTACCCTGACCCCGTGTGCTTTCGTAACCACTTATACTCGCGCTCATACATCATTCGAGAACGTTCACGGGAGACCTCGGGGGTCTGTCCCGCTGCGAGAGAGATTGCGCTCAAAACAACGTTTTCCGAGAGTTCGAGAGACTGACTCACTCGTTCTCCGTCCACGACGAGCCGCGATAGGATCCTCTCTCGCAGGACGTCTCGAGTCTCAGAGCAGCGTCAGGTCCAAGAGGCCCTACGACTTACAGGGGAGAAAACAATCTCTCTTTCGACGAATTCGAGTCTATCGCTGTCTCTCTCTTTCTCTCTCTCGAGACCAGCGCCCGAAGATTCAAGTCTCAGGGAACGGATAATAATCTTATCAACAGAAAGGTGGCCCGAGTAAAGCAAAGCAGAAAGAGGAGTGGATGAAATACGAAAAGGAGAGAGAAGGGAAGAAGACTCGAGAACGAGAACGGAATCTACTTGGTCGATGAGAATTTGGTGACAGCCTTGGTTCCCTCAGAGATGGCGTGCTTCGAGAGTTCTCCGGGGAGGATGAGTCGGACAGAGGTTTGGATCTCGCGAGAAGAGATCGTCGACTTCTTGTTGTACGAGGCGAGTTTCGAAGCTTCTCCGGCTGTTTTCGATGAACGAGGACGATCAGTCTCGAGTCATGAACCACGCAATGAAGGAGAGAACGTACCGATACGCTCGAAGATATCGTTGACGAACGAGTTGAGGATGAGCATCGCCTTGTTCGAGATACCAGTGTCGGGGTGAACTTGCTTCAAGACCTTGTAGATGTACGAAGAGTAGGTTTCCTTGCGAACACGCTTCTTCTTCTTCTTGTCACCTTCGGCGGCGGGAGCCTTTTTGACGGCCTTCTTCGCGGGAGCTTTTCCAGCGGGAGCCTTCGAGGCAGGGGCTTTGCCAGCGGTCGAAGCGGGCTTCTTCTATTGAATTGAAAGTTGTGGGTCAGCGTTGTTGACGACGAGGAGAAGAGAGAGGGAATGAGAGGCTTACCTCGGCAGTGGTAGATTTGGGGGCCATTGTTATATGAGAAAGAGTGTTTAGAGTGTGGATGTAGAGTGAGTGAGTTGTAGTGTAGAAGAAGATAAGAGGTTGAGAGGAGAGAGGAGAAGAAGTGATGGAGACGCGTGATGGACGAAAAACAAACAAGTCCAGAATGCGTACGTACGCATTGAACATTTTTCGAAGATGCGTACGTACGCATTTCACAAACTTCGGGCCCCGACACGTCACCTCGCAAAACAAACAAATCTTCTTCCCCCATCTCCGCGCACCAGTCACTCTCTACTCTTCCTTCTTCTCCACCACAACTCTCGCTTCACGCTACTCTACTCTCTCTCTACTTTTTACCCACCCCCCAACTACTTTACAACCAACATGTCATCTGGAGGAAAATCTGGAGGAAAGGCCGGCGCTTCCGAGACCAAGTCTCAATCCCGTTCCGCCAAAGCTGGTCTCCAATTCCCCGTCGGTCGTATCCATCGTCTCCTTCGTCGTGGTAACTACGCTCAACGTATCGGAGCTGGAGCACCTGGTGAGTCTTGAGTCTTCTCCTTCAGAACGCGTCTCCCTCCTCTTGACTAACTCTCCCTCACGCGTACAGTCTACCTCTCTGCCGTTCTCGAATACCTCTCGGCTGAAGTCCTCGAACTCGCTGGTAACGCCGCTCGGTAAGCTCAATTCTCTCCATCACTTGTCTTTCTCCTCTAACGATGAGACTGACTCGTTCGCTCTCTCGCTCGCTCTATCCAGTGACAACAAGAAGTCTCGTATCATCCCTCGTCACTTGCAACTCGCGATCCGAAACGACGAAGAGTTGAACCGACTCCTCGGAGGCGTAGTCATCTCGCAAGGAGGAGTTTTGCCCAACATTCACTCCGAGTTGCTTCCTACCAAGACGCCCACCGGAGGAAAGGGCGAATAATTCTCGCTTGACCGCACTCCTCTACCTATCGTCTCTATCATGCTCTCCTCTTCGTATTTCCACCTCACATCACATTGTTGTCTCAATCCTTTTACTTTTCGCGCTGTCAATCTGAACTACGCAGTCTATTGCTACCTCTCCTCAGTTCTCATCGTCTCGAGAGAAGCCCGAGCGAGACCTCGGGAGACCTCGCAGCGATTCGACGTTTGCAGCTCTCTTCGAATGCGGAATCCTGCGATGCTGAGTAGCTTATTCAACCTTGGGCGCGAGGATGGCTGAGTGTAACTATTCGCGAGACGGAAGGCGTGCGAGAGTCGGTGGCAGTCGAGGCGGGAGAAGCGAGAGGAGATCTCGATTCTCCATTCCCCTGCGAAACCGGTGCTGATTGATCGCGAGTCATCAGGATCTCCTTCCAGCCCTACTTCACCTCTTCAGACACATGGTACACAGATCGTCAAGAGTGAGAAATGCAGATGGAGGTATGGAATACCGGAAGACGAGCTTAGAAGCATTCTTCGAGAAGGAATTCATGTCGACTTCTCTGTGAGTCTTGCCCACGTACATGGTCCGCTGCATGTACCACAGCAAGAAGTATCTCAGTATTACAATGTCACAGGACGAGGTGGGAACGATTGGGGCCCAAGCGAGTCAGTCAGGATGACCGCGATTCGACTCGAAGACTTTGTTTTCCCCGAGAACAAGTCAGACGAGGCTTACGGAATGTCAAAGGACCAGGTGGACGCGATCGGCAGCGGAAGGACTGACAGAGAGAGGAACTAGATCGTGCGATTGGGGGGAATTCTGAATTTGGAGGAGAGTCACTTGTTCCGGTTCTCGTAAGGCATCAGTTCACGGCCTCTCACCCGAGCTCTTCACTTGATGACTTGAGACTGATCGTCCTGATTCGTTGAAAACAGCCGGAGAAGCCTCGAAACTCGCCTCGTACAACAAGAAGTCGACGATCTCTTCTCGCGAGATCCAAACCTCTGTCCGACTCATCCTCCCCGGAGAACTCTCGAAGCACGCCATCTCTGAGGGAACCAAGGCTGTCACCAAATTCTCATCGACCAAGTAGATTCCGTTCTCGTTCTCGAGTCTTCTTCCCTTCTCTCTCCTTTTCGTATTTCATCCACTCCTCTTTCTGCTTTGCTTTACTCGGGCCACCTTTCTGTTGATAAGATTATTATCCGTTCCCTGAGACTTGAATCTTCGGGCGCTGGTCTCGAGAGAGAGAAAGAGAGAGACAGCGATAGACTCGAATTCGTCGAAAGAGAGAGTGTTTCATCCTCTGCGAGTTTCAAGGCCTCTTGGAGCTGACGATGCTTCCGACGATCTAGAACCAGGAAGATACAGGATGCTGTTGAGGCTAACTGTCGACGGAGAACGAGTGAGTCAGTCTCTCGATTGCTCGGAAAACGCT
The DNA here is from genome assembly GCF_050403485.1 of Sporobolomyces salmoneus. NCBI lineage: Eukaryota > Fungi > Basidiomycota > Microbotryomycetes > Sporidiobolales > Sporidiobolaceae > Sporobolomyces > Sporobolomyces salmoneus. Next base: position 23,088 of record NW_027481067.1, read on the forward strand.
GTTTTGAGCGCAATCTGGTTTCGCTTTCCGAGCGGATCAGGATATCGACGTTTCCTGTCAGCGTTCTCGAGTGATGTACGAGCGCAAGTATACGGGGTCGGAGGAGCGAGACATGGCTTTCAGGTCGAAGTGAAACTCGAGCTTCGAGACTCGAACGTGCAAACTCATTTCAGCGATACTTCACAAGCGAGGTCGGCCGTCACTCGAGACGCTTCGACCAGGACTACTGTCAGAGAAGAGGGCCTCGGGAGGGACGAGCAGGGGAGAGAAGAGAGCTGGACGAGGAGCGAAAGTTGCCGAAGCGCGAGAGGTCGACAGGGCAAAGCTCGCATACTGAAAGCAAAGCGACGTCGATGACTGCTGACGGTCCTTCTGACGAAGAAGGAACTCGAGCCGTGCGAAGCCCCTCGCTCGCAACGACTTGGGAGAAATCTCGAAATCGTTGAATCTTAGAATCGTCCGAGTTAATGCGTTCACGACGAGACCCGCTTTCCACATTCTACGCCATACTGAGAAGCCTGTAATACACTAAGAACACGAAAGGGGCGATACCGAAACGAAATTTCTAAGCCTTGTGTCTTCGAGCGAATTCGATCAAAACCCTCGTCGATCGACCCGTCATTCCTGCCAGGTTGTAGCCTCCGTCGCTCTTGGCAGCGTCCATACTCCCAGCGATCGGGATACGCAGAAGATACCGTGTGAGCGGAGGCGACAGAAGAGACAGAAGGGAAAAGAGAAAAAATTCGACTCACATCGATGTGGGCCCATCGGATGAGGTCCTCCTGGTTCTCATTGTCGGAACCGTCGACGATCAAGCCATCGACGAAGCGCTTGAGGAAGATGGCAGCGGTACAAGCTCCTCCAAGACGTCCTCCTGCAAAAACGGGCAGAGTGAAAGTTTTCGTCAGCACCAAATGTGGGCAAGTGGAGACTTTGAGGAGAGCAATGAGCGACGGTAGGGCTTGAGCTTACCCGTGTTGCAGAGATCCATTCCAGTTCCAGCGATTTGACTCGTGTATCCCTCATCGAGGGGCATCCTCCAAACTCGATCGAGTTCCGACTTTCCGGCAGTGTCGATCTCGGACCAAAGAGAGTCAGAGTTCGTGAAGACTCCGCTGAACTGATTGCCGAGAGCGATCATCATCGCTCCAGTGAGAGTTGCGACGTCGATGATGGTCGAAGGCTTGAATTGAGACGAAGCGTAGTAGAGAGCATCGGCGAGAGCGAGGCGACCTGTACGCAAGACCTCGGATCAGTTCGAGTCGTCCGACTGTATCAGAGGCGTTTTCTCGTACCTTCAGCATCAGTGTTGTCGACTTCGATCGTGACGCCGTTCGAAGCGACGACGACATCTCCTGGCTTCGTGGCTTTTCCTGAAGGCATGTTCTCGGTGAGAGGGATGCAGAGAACGAGGTTGACGGGCATTTGAAGTTTCGCGATAGCCCACGCGGCAGACAGAGTACAAGCGGCTCCTCCCATATCTGCTCGCATCTCCTTCATAGCAGCTCCAGGTTTGAGCGACTGCACCAGCATGACAAGAGGAGTGTCAGCGTCGACCAGTTGATCACACTGAGCGAGCGAAGGGAAACTCACGATTCCTCCACTGTCGAAAGTAATACCTTTCCCAACGAAAGCGATTGGCTTCTCATTCTGATCTTTCGCACCCTTGTAGTGAAGTTCGAGGAAGCGAAGAGGCTCATCGGAACCCCTCGAAACCGAGATGAAAGAACCCATCTTGCGTTCTTCCGCCCATGCGAGATCGTGAGCCTCCATCGTGACGTTCGCAATACCTTCGAACTTCTTCTTGGCATAGTCGCAGAAGATAGTAGGGGTCATTCGCTAAGGTGATACCAAACGAAGCGAGTTGAGCTTCGCGAACGAAAGGAACGAAAACGGAAGGGAAAGACTCACGTTCGCAGGAGTCTCCTTGAGGAGCCTAGCCATGTTTTGCGCTTCTCCATAAACCTTTCCGGTCTCCCAATCGAGCTCGATTCGACCGTCTTGGCTCTGTTCACTCTCGAGTTGAGGTTTGACATTTTCACCCAACAATCCGATTTCGACGGGTTCAAGCTTCGCTTTCGCCGCCGAAGTGGTCTTGAGGTTCCAGGCGAACGAAGCGAGGGTCGAACCGACTGCGGCAGAGTGAGGGGACGAGAGAGGGTCGATCAGGAAGTTCTTAGATCCGGCAGCTTTCAACGCGTGAGTAGCGATAGCGGCCTGATGGGGTCGTAATGAGGGAGGTCAGTAGCATCGAACCATACAGGAGTAGCAGATAGGGACTCACGGTCTTGCGAGCCTGTTCCTTCAACGCATCTTCACTCTTCGATGATGAACCCTTTCCTAGCCCGACTGCGACAACGGTCTTGTCCCCTCCCACGCCGTAGAAAGTCCTCGTTTCACCAGCTTTCTCGGTAGCTCGACTCGTCTTCCACAATTGAGGAATCTCGGAAGCGAAAGAGGCGGAAGAGGTGGAGGGGGTTCCATCGGATTGAACGGCGACGTAGTAATCGGCTGAAGTAGACATGGTGCGATATAATCGGTGAGATAAGGAGGAGGAAGAGGAAGTGAAACGGCGAAGCATGTGGTGAAACGCACGCACGCACAAAAGGACTTCGAAATCTTCAAATCTCTCCACTTTCTCGCTTCGCAATCCACGCGGTAACGCATCATCGAACACGCGAACAGAGAAGGAACGAACGAAGGTTATCAATTTGCGATGCGAGAGGTTTTCGAAAGAGTCTATCGAAGGATCAGAACAGAGGGATAATACAAGAGGTGAGAAAATCGAGAGGGAAAGAAAGACGAAAGGTGATCCAGATTAGTAGTACTGGGTGACAGAGAAAACAACGAAGTGAGAAGAAGACGAGAGTGCCATTTTTGTTCAGAGAAGTGTCCGTCAACCTAGTTTCGCACCTCCTCCGACTGGAGCGAGATTCGGCGTCGTCGAAGTTGCGAGTTGCGCTCGAGCTTGTTTCTCTTGCAGTTCAACTTTCGCGTACCCTATTCCGACGTATGGCACGAGTCAGCAGTCTGACAATCGAAGACAAGCAGTAAAGTCGAGACTTACAAGCCCCTCCGAACAACGTCAAAACGATTCCGAGGAGATTTGTCGGGTTGAGCACGAGGTTGAAGATCAAGACGGCCAAGACGATCGATAACACTTGTTTGACGTTCGCTATTAGACAAACTCTCGTCAGTATCGGAGCGGAAGATAGCGAACAAAAGAGGGAGGACTAACCCGCAACAGTCATCGTCAAAGCGCTCGTTTTCTTGTTCGCCGTAAACGAAACGACGTTAAGTCCAAACGCGATCGCACCATTGATCGCCAACGCGATCCCTTTCTGTTGAGTCATTTCAGTCGCTCCGTAAATCCTAACCCTTTCCAATTCTCCTGACCACCAACCGAAAAAGACACACTGCATGAACGCGAGTGGACTCATTCGAACCAAGAGATCGAGAGGATGTAACTTCAATCGTCCGACTTGAACTCGATTCGTGATGATCGTCTTGAAGGCGGCCAAGACGGCTCCAATCAGAGTGAGGAAGAATCCCCAGGCGGTCGCTGAATAATCTCCGAACGTGGCGAAAGCGACTCCCATGATAACAGGGACTAGGGAGAGGTACGTTTGTCGAGAGTATCGTTTGCGGTAGAGGACGATCGAGAGGGCCATGGTGAAAAGAGGAGTCATCGCTCGAACGACTTGGTGGAACTGTCACTCGACCAGTCTCATTAGCCGCGATCTGGGGGTCTCGCAAGAGGGTTGACTCACAGGAACAGAAACGAGATGGAGGGACAGGTTCGATACGGCGATATTGATCGTGTAAAGTCCAGAAAACGCCAACATGACTCCATTCTCTTTCGTCGTTAACCTCGCCTGAGTGAACAACCCTTTTGACAACGCAATCTGGGTCCCAATCGTTCCGCTCAACATTTGAATCGCCGTCAAGGTCCAAGGGAACGGGAACCCTTGCAAAACGAGTTTGTTGAAGAGCGTAAGTCCGAGGTTGAAGGCGAAATACAACACTAGCCACGCGGCAGGAGTATCTAGTCGTTGCATGAGGGTGCCTGCTATCGGAGATCCACCGTTTTGTCGAGAAGAGAGAAGGGCGTGAGTTCCGACGGAATAGGCGGGAGAATGTCGAGCAGTTCCTCCTCCTCCTCCTCCTCCTCCTGTCAGAGGTCGATTCCCTAGTACTGATCCTTTCGAGCTATGTAGTGATCCATTTCGACTGAATCCGGGATAAGCTGAACTTGAGAACGCAGCTTCAGAAGCTGGACTAGAAGAAATTGAGATTGAAGAGTAGAGGTTTTGAGGTTCTGTTATCGGTTGAGGGGAAGTTGAAGTCGAAGCGGGGTAGTATGAAGCTTGTTCCGAGTACGAAGGATGAATCTCAGAGGGGGAGAGAGGAGTCGAATTGTTCGAAGAGAGGGAAGGACGAAGGTGTTCGGAACCGGTTCCGTTCGCGTCGAAAGGCCAAGTCGGAGTGTTTCCTGATTGAGTTCCCGTCCTCTTCTCATCGTCCATAGGGATGTAAAGGGAAGAAGGTCGAGGAGCTCGAGAACCGGATCCTGAAGAGGAATTCGACGGTCGAGGTTGCGATTCAGAGGAAGGCGCTCGCGACTGCGAGTAGTCGTAATTTGGAGTGGAAACAGGGGAAGGAGCAAAGGTACTGAAAGTCGAAGGTTGAGAGGAAGGAAGAGGAGCGAACGGGTCGAAGGATTGTCGAATCAAAGGTTTCAAAGGTTCCGTCGGAGCCTGAGTCGCCATGAACCGAGTCGGAGGTGTATTCGCAGGAGTTGGCAACTGCTCGTTCTGCTCCTCGGTTGAATCGCTGGTGATCGCTTTGTCCCCTTGTCGAAATGATGAGGAATCGACTAGCGCTGTATCGAGTCTAGCGACCGATTCAGAGTCGACTGAACGCGTTTCGGACGTGATGGTGACTGATTAGAGGGAGGAAAGGGCAGTAGAGCGAGGAGGGGGAGGCTCGTGGGAAGATGATCGAGCCGCAGAGGGAGTCGCGAAGATTGTAGGAAGCAGGCGAATTGAGTGTCGAGGGGATATCGACTAGCTTGAGAGTGAGCTGTTGGTAGGCTACGGGGTGAATCGTAGCCTAGTTGGAGAGAGAGAGAAAGGGGGGAACGAGTTGCAGGATGAGCCTCCGAAAATAGTCTGAAAAAACGGTTGCATAAAGCACTCACGATCACGAAAGGTATGAATAGATCGATCTGGGAGAGGCAGCTGTCGGGAGAAACGGCGAGGGGGTGAGGTGAGCGCAAAATGCAAGTGAGAAGAGTTGTTTGAAGCTCGCGAGACGCTAGAAGACTGTCAGTGTTTGCACGAGGTATCGGTGAGATCGCTGTATGCGGTCGAAACGAGTGTGGTGTAGGAGAGAAAGAGAAGAGTGCGGAGCGAGCGAGGTCAGTTGAATCGAAAGCGGGGCGTGCGCTCAAAGGGTTTCTCGCTCTCTTTTGCTCAGCACGAACCTCCCCTTTGTTCCGACGGTAATCAAGCATAGCGACGAGAAAGGGGTGTATCGTTACGAACGGAAAAGCGAGAAAGACGGAACACGGGGGAGGGAATGTGGACGAAACAAAAGAACGAAGGTACAAAAAGGACGGACGAGGAATATGCAAATTTTAGGATGATCCAGTGACCGCCAATCTGCACACGAGGAGACTTTGTTAGTACCAGCACTCAGCGGGATAAACAGATTACCGTCGATAACAGGGGACAGGAGGGGGTAGAACAGAGGAAACTTACTTTTTGAGGTGCTGCGAACGGAAGAAAGCAGGAATGATTGATTAGCGACTGCTACACAGACACGGAGGTGTGATGAGAAGAAGTCGAGACTCACCTCCATGAAAATTTGTAACGAAACATCGTCGGTAAAGATCGCTTGACCTTGCGGAGGTTGACCATATTCTATATCGGGTGGGACGACGGTTAGCTCTCGTCATTCGCGCTTGACAGACAAGTAGGCGAAGAGAGAGAAGAACTCACGACCGCCGGAAACATGAGTTGTCGAAGGGTTGAGTTTCGAGAGAAGGAAACGAGCTTGAGATCCTCCTTGGTCGCAAACGACGTAGCGAGGAATCGGGAAACGATCCAGGAGCAAGTCCTATGTTGCGTACGGAGAAAGAAGACGGTTAACTGCTAATTTGCATGGAAGGAAGAGGAAGAGTAGCGCACCTGCGCGTCTTCTTTCGGTGCGTCCAACAGTTGAGCCAAGTTCTCGTACCCCTCTTGCTCGTGATATCCGGCTTTCCTCCATTGAGCGATCGTGTCTCCGTGGAAGATCAAGATGTGGAAGAAGGTATCGAGGAGGAGAATCGCGTCGGGTTTGATCGAGATAGAGTCGAGGAGGACAGCTTCGGCAGGTTGTTCGAGCTGGTAAGACATAAGAGTAGGTTGAATCATGATGAGAGAGTTGTTGACGTCTTCCGAGTTGAGAATGTGTCTAAAAAGCACAACAGAATGAGATATAGTCGGACGAAAGAAGAAAAACAAGGGACTCACCGGTAGTAAGCGGTTTCGTCGGGAGAGTTGTTGAACACCTGTAAGAATTGACTCCTCCTTAAGTGGAACATGAATTGAGGGTAGATCATGAAGTTGTCGTTCAATCTGAAGCTCGACGGGTCGTCCTTTCTGTACTCGGCGAATTTCTGACATAATCGGATCAACATTCGATCCAACCACCTCAACACGTCGGGACTGTCGTCGATCTCCGCCTTGAACACTGCGATCCTCGCCATCAAAACTGCCGCCGCTTCTTGATCGAAATTGTCGGAAATTGCTGGATTACCGGCTTCGGCGAAATTCCTCGCGATCGTCGTAACTCGTAATCGGTATTGTCCAGAAGAGTGTTGATAATGAGTGACGAATTGAATCATTCCTCGAGCTCCGGGGGCGAGAGTTTGTCCAGCCGGAGTAACGACTTCGAAGTAGACGGCGTTCGCAGTCTTGGGACTGATCGAACAGATCTTCCATGCCGAGGTTTGACCGATACCGATTTCGGTTTCTCCAACCCAGGCTGACTTCTTGTTCGCAGAGATCGCGTGACCGATCAAACCTGAGACCTTGAGTTCTTTCGTGGTCTGTCACGTAAAGAGGACGGCGTTCAGCTTTTCTACTTGTATGACTTATGAAGGCATAGAGACTCACCTGAACGTCGAAAGTAGCATTAAAACCCATCTGTAAATGACCTTGATCGTCCTTGGCGAAAACTCTTTGGAACGATTGCTTGAACAAACTCATGTTGAAAGAATCGGCGAGAATCATGTATCCGTTCGTGTAGTTCGAAAGCGACTTCATCTCGAGGAGACCGACTTGATCCAGACAACCGAGGAAGACGTCGATCGCGTGTCCGTTTTGAGCTGCTCTTCTCGCTAGTGCTTCGTAGAACTGCAGCAGAGTCTCATCAGCGCGTGTGATTCAGACGCAGGAGAGGAAAACTCACTTTGGTTGCACGTTTGAAGTACTTGACATTGTCTCGCTCGATATCGTGGTGAGATCGAATAGGTTCCCTCAATTCGACTCCGACGGTCATACCGGGTCCTTCCGTTGCGGGTCCACCAGCGAACAACATCATCCTAGCTCCAGTGTTGGGGAAAGTAGTCTGCGCGAACAGAAACGATCGAGGATGAGTCGACTTTCTCCAGTCACGAGGGAACTACGAGTAAGCTCACCTCTAGTAATCCGACTGCCACCGACATTGCTACACCGGTACACCTCTGAGCCCTACGATCACTCGCTACCGGCCAAGCATCCTTCTGAAGTCCTTCCAAGATCGCCGTTAACGCGAATTCGCATTGACTGACGGGTAACAAGAACCTCGCGGCGCCTGAAAGTGGAGGAGGAGGAGCGTTCGGAGGAGGTTGAATCGATCCGGGAGGTCGGGAAGTCGAAGTTGAGAGTCCGAGCATCTCGGTGATGGATTTCGGGGTATATTCTTTCGTTCCTCTGAAAACGAACGATTTGGGACATTCCGTGTAGCCGAGTTCGTGTACTTGGGTCTACGCACGCGACGATTATATGTCAGTAAGTGCAACTAGGAAGCGAAAGAGAAGACGTACCATCGTTCCATAAGTAATCAAACCGACGAGAGCGTGAGGAGGTAAGAGAGAGAGGGAAACGATAATGGATTCTTTCAAGGCTTTGAGGTCGTCATCATCGAGACAAGTATCGACTACGAAGAGGAAGATTGGAGGGATTTGAGCGGGACGACTGAGGGTATATTCAATCGTTGTGTATCGAGGGAGCAATTCGGCGGGCAAATTCGAAGTCGAGATGTCCTTGTAATGGGGAGGGAAGGCGTTGCGTTGGAGACAGAAGGGACAGATCCACAGTTTGCCGCGTACGTCGATTTGACAGTAAGGGTTGAGAATCGCTCGGCAGGGAGCTTTACAAGTGACGGGTTCGTAGAGAACCGGAGGGAGATCGGGTCGGTCTTTGAGCGGGGTGTAAAGCTGCACTCACTCAGAAGCTCTCAGTCATCGGTACACGGTCAAGAGACGAGTAGAGAAGAGAGACTGACGGCTCCGATGGGAACTACAGTTCGAGTCGCTTCAATCCTCGATCCTGCCCAAACGTTCCACGATAACCTGACACCATCTCTATCTTCGACATCCTCGAAATCGAACGCGCGTGAACCCATCTAGATCTGGAAGGGAGAGAGAGTCGGAACGAGAGAAAGACGTGGAGAGTTCGAACTCGCGACGGGAAGAAGGGGAACAGTCGGAAGGAGGTGTAGAGGATACCTTGAGAGCTCGAATAGGCTTCTGGTCTCGTGTCGGGTCGTAAAGAGTCGGAGTGAGTTGCCGAGCGGAGGAGAGCTTCTCTCCCAAATTCCCGCATCTTGATCTCTCCTCTCGACATCACATTTCGCCCTTTCGACTATCTCTTGAACTCTCCGAACAGCTCACGCAACAAGTCACCGCGCATTCCCGTCCACCGCCAGCTTCCCTCTCCTTGAGATTCTCCCGATCAAAAACAGGTTCGTTCAGACTCTCCTCAGCATCTCTGGATCTTCTAGGGCTGCAGAGCACCCCAGAGAAGTATGCTGACTTGTAGCGGTCGATCGAACAGCTTCAATTCAAAGAGGAACGTTCTAAAATATGCACTCGACTCTTTCCCTCCTCTCCAAGGCATCTCGAATGCCCTTGGTTTCGAAACAAGCAAACAAGAACTTCTACAAAGGTATGTCGTTCATCTTTGTCCGACTCCGATCGATCAACGAGTGAAACTGATCATCTCCGTGGTCTCCTCGCTCTCTCCCTCTCCTTTCTCTCCCTCTCCTTTCTCTCCCTCTCCTTTCTCTCCTCGGAACAGGTACGGGTTCATTACCTGGATTGGGACCGAAACGACAAGGTCGACATGGAACACGCAGTAAAGCGCCTTACCTCCTCATGCCTGAACGAATGAGAACTTTCGTCGTCCCTTCTTCTCTCGAATCTACCGATGTAGGTTTCTCCTCTGCTCTCTACTCTCCCTTCTGCTACCCCATCGGACTCACACTGATCAAGTGCGTCGTTCACGCTATAGCTGAAACCATACGTCTCGAAAGAAGTCAAGATCGAAACGAGAGATGGAAGTTGGCCCGTGGCGGAAACGAAGAAGGACCCCCAGAGTAAGCGAGGGGGATTGTTTGGGGAACGAGGGTTCGATGGAAGATATTACATCCAGCTGGCAGAGTACTTGAAGGAGCACAAGTGATCATCGCTTTTCTCTTTCCTGTCTTTTCGTTCTTTCCACTGTTCTGTACTGTTAATCGCAGCCTCTTATCGTTCCGTACCATTCCCGACGTTGTAGTGTCACTCTCGAAACCGACTCTCGGTCCTCTGAGCGTTGCTTCCCGAGCAGACTTTCGCGGAAAAGTCTATTTCGTTTTTTCTGCTCTTTGCGCGATTTTTCGGGGAGCTCATTGTAATCTCGACGAGATATCGAACGTCACGTAAGACCCTCCCCGAGGCCAGCTGAAGAGTGGACCTCGAGAATCATCGCGAATTTGTTTTCGTTCCGCTTCTCCTTCCGCACCTCAGCTCAACATGTCAAACACCACAGGAGATGCTTCCACCATGCTCCTAGATCGTACAAACGCGTCAGTCTCCCGCTCATCATCGTTTCCAGAAGAGAAATCGAATTGTTTGTTGATTCAAAACACCAACCTCGCAGCCTACTAGATCAATACGCAAGCCACTCATTCGCATCCACAAAGTACTCATCTGCGATCCCACTGAAGTCTCTCGCAGCCTACACAAGCGCTAGTGGAGGAGGGGGAGCTGGAGGAGATTTAACGAGAACGACTGGGATTTACGATCAAACGGGAGACAGTGAAGAGGGATTAGTGATGGTACAAGAGGATAGGAGTCGTACGAAAGAGGATCTGAAGGATTTCAAGGTGAGCGAGTATTTCAGTACGTCTCTCTCGCACAAAACTGACTCTCGTCTGCTCGCATCAGGATCGTATCTCGACTCTGAAGTTCGCCTACTTGGAACAGAATGCGAGGACAGAGTTCTTGAAGCATTTGATCGTCAGTCTGGACGATCAAGGGAAACCGTTTGAGATCACAAAAGAGGAAAATCAAAACATCGGTCAGTTGTTCAGCTCTCCCCTTTGTGCGATGAAGCGCAGTATAAGCTGACTATCGCTCGTGCAAACAGTCAAAGAGAGGAACGAGTTGAAGATGAGTCTGAGGAGAAAGAAGGAAAGGTTTAGAGAATTGGAAGAGTTGATTCGAAAGGAAGCTGAACAACTGGAAGAACGTGAGTCCCCACTATCCCCTCTCACTCTGGCTTTACCGACACAGTCATACATCTTTACAGCGATGAGGAAGCGAAGAGAGCAAGCTGAATACGCTGCAAGACTTGCGAGAGATTGCGAAGCGATGGAAACTGAAATCGCAATGTTGAAGAACAAGCGTTCTCCCAACGAGGTAATGTTTCTCGATTCTTTCGAATGATGATTCAGTCTGAGATTCGTCGACTTTACCAGCGCATCACGTTGGATCAAGCGCTCTCGACAGTCGATTCTCAAGTTTCCCAGATTTCTGAATTCGGTCAACGAACGATTGAAGCCGAGAAAGAGTTGAAAGAGTTACGACCAAAGATCAAACAAGCCAAACTCGCGAATGAACGACTAGGTAATACGGTCGGAGGACTCGAGAGGGAGAAAAGGGAACGAGAAAAGCGAGGGGACGGAATCGACGAGAGAGCGGAACAAGGTTGCGAATGGTCAGTTTTCCTGCTTACATCAATCCATTAGATGACGGTGCTGATAAGGTACAGTGAATCCCTGACCAGGATCGAGAATGCGACGAAACTGTACAAGAGCTTGTTGGGAATCGACGAAACTTTCACCGTCGGCGAACCAGGCTCTTCTCCAACTTCGATTTTGATCTCGTTCAACGCTGCACAAGGTGCTGTTGTGGGCAAAAGATCCCTTTCGATCTTACTTGGGCCAGATGGTAGAATGACTGGGGCTGAGGTGCGTTTCTACTACCTTTTCCTCTGATCACCTGTAGCTGATTCCCTTCTCGCAATCGACAGCTCATTGACAGCTCACAAAGCATTCAAGACGTCGTAGACGCCTACCTACCGAGTCAGGACGTCAGAGGATTGATACAAGAAGTTCGCTACCGAGTTCTCCTCTGATTCGCTCCTCGTACGCCGTTCATCCTCTCTGTTCCCTCTGCCTCCTGATCCTCCTTCGTATTTCTTTCTGTTGTCAATCTATCACAACCTTTCTTCGCTAGCGAGCACAGACCCCTTCCTTGAGCTCCGGACTCAAACCGCGGACAGGAAAAGAAATTCCGCTCGGATCGCCCTTCTTTCTTTCGAGCTCCTTCCTCGACTTCTTCTCTCTCTCTCCCGTAGAACTCTATCCAACAAGACACGTTCGGCCCACAATTCCAGAACCGCAAGATCGATCTCTTGATTCTCGTCCCCTGCAGCTCCTACCTCGTTCGCTTCGTCTAACAAACTCTCATCCCCGCTGGTCCGATCGAAGGGCACCTGCTTCTAACCATCTCTGAATAGGTCGACGTTGAAGAATGAGGATAACGACCCAGCTTTCATTCCTGCTCTTCCCGACTCTTCTCGTTCAAGCCATTCCTTTTACTCAAAGGACTCAAGCTCGATTACAGGCAACTCCGACTCCCACCCTGTTACCGCGTGCTCTCGAGAAACGTAAGGATGATGTGTGAGCTCTTCACTAAATTTATGGTACTTAAGGTCGTTGCAGCTAATATGTTCCGTGTCTTTCGCGGGTCTTGCAGAATCGTCAATATCGGAGCGATCACGACTTTGACCACGGTCGTAGAAAGCCCTGTCCCTACCACGTGAGTCCCTATTCGATTGAACGCCGCTTCGTAGGATGTCGTACAGTAACTAAAGAAACTTGATCCATCAGCGTCTTCGTCGAATGCACTAGTGAGCTTGTGCCTCGCATCTCGGATTCAGCGCAAGCCGAAGCTAATGAACTTTGTTGCACAGCCGAAGGGAAAGTAATCACGTCAAAGGTCATCTCGACGGAAACGACAATTCTGCAGACTGTCGTGGTGCGTTTATTCGATTTCGTCTGAAGTCGACCAGGTGTTTCGTAGCTAACTTCCCTCGTTGACGAGCTGTCTAGACCCAAACTGCCGTGTGAGTTCTCGCCTTCAGCTCATACGCGCTCCGCCAACCGGGTTGAGCTGAGATTGATCCCTTACAGTGAGACCCAAATCGTGAAAGAAACGGTTCAACAAGGAGTCACGATTCCCGTCACAGTCGTGACGAGTAAGGTTCTTCTCCTATGCCATACGATCGAGTCTAGCTAATACTCTTTGCGGTCGATGAAACAGCTGGCTACGAGATCGACCTTCAGACTGAAATCGTTCAGATCCAATCGACCGTACTTGAAACCAAGGTCAATGTAGTCACGAACACTATCCTCGGTTTCGAGAAAGTCGATACGGAAACCGTGGTCGAAACGAAGACGAAAGGAGAAGAAGCAGCGGAGAAACCGACGTGAGCTTTTTGTCGTCAGACTCTTCATTTCGTCGCAGACGCTCACGTTAATTGGAGACGAGTCATAGACCTACGGCTCAAGATGTTACTCCGACTCAGAAGGCTATTAAATCGGAAGATGATGGGCAGTACACTCCAGAGGAAACGAGTTCTGCGAAAGAGAAGACCTCTTTGGACTCATCGAAGATTGCTGAGGCGACCTCTGGGCTGGAGCCGTTAGTCATACCTTGCCGTATTCAATCTTGAGATCTTGACAATCCGTGCTGATCTCTAAACGGCGTCATCCTCAGATCCTTGAACCTTAACAACTCTGCCTCTGCCGACTCGGATGCTTCCGCCTCGCTTTCGAACGACAACTCGAACACGAACTCAGTCAACGTGACTTTATCGTCTGCGCTTTCGGATTCTGATGCTGCGAAAGATTGGGTTTCGCAAGGAAATAACGGGTGGATGTAAGTACTTCTTACTGTTCGCCCTGTCACACCGAGTGAGCTAGGCTGACCGACTGACATGCGCTCTTTTCGATGATTCAAACAGTCTCGGAGGTGGAATCGTAGCTGTCGTTCTCATTATAGTAGGAATTCTGGCCATCGCGATCAAATCATGCTCGAGCAACGGTCGAAGCTCGAACGGAGGTTCTGCTCAGCCCGTAAGTCCTCCGACATGTGTCCAAACCATCTCAAGCTGACACTGTCCTCCCGCAGTCGAATCAATCCGTCCTGATTTCGAACCCCCCGTCCGCTCGAACGACCATAGGAGGTATTCAACCTCAACCAGTCATGTCTTCGCTTGGATCGAGACCTCAACGACGTCAACGCAAAGAGTATAGCCGAGTCGGGGGACGGCAGCAGGAGGCGGAGAGCAGTGAATTATCGTCGTCGGATTCTGAGATTGAGCCGCCGAAGAGGAGGAGCACGGTCGGAAGGATTGGGAGTCGTCGAACGCCGGGGAGGAAGTAACGAGGCCGCGAGAAAGAGCTAGCGTGCGAGTGGAGCGGAGAGTCGTCGCTTCGTCGAGGGCGAGTCCGACTTGCGATCTTGCGAAGAGACGAGTTTTCTATTTTCCTGTTTTTGCCTGCTTTTTATCCCGGTTCTGCTACTGTCGTGTCCACTATCTGTTTAATATAATACGATCCCTCACCCACCTCTTTCTCGCAGTGAGTCCTGAACTTCGCACCGCCTTCAAGATTTTGATTTTTCTCTTCTCTCTCTCATCAATCAACCTCCGATTCTCACACATCCAGTACCTGTATGGCACCACCACGTAACCGAGGTCGAGGTAAAGGTATTGCCAAACGCGGCGGGCGAGGAGGAGGATCAGGAGCAGCCGGAGGGAGAGATCGAACTGCCTACACTTCTGGAACCGGAGCGGGAGGGGAACTGTTCAGTGAGATCCCAAGGAGTGCGGTAGATCAAAATAGTGATAGTGGGAGTGAGGATGGAGAGATCGGTAAGTCCCCTTCTTGTCTCAGCTTTCGGGATTCACTCAGAGCTGAGAGTTGAATGTGTGTTTACAGACGATGGAGATGAGTTGACGAGAAGAGTACCGGTTGCTATGTGGGTATGTGCTGTCGAAACTTCCGACCGTCTTTCGCTGGCAAACGAGAAAAATGAAAACTGAAGTCGTTTTCGTTTTCTGTAGGATTTCGACCATTGCGACCCCAGGAGATGCAGTGGGAAGAAACTGGCGCGATTACAGTTGATGACGGATCTCAGAGTAGGTCAACGGTTTCAAGGGATTGTAATGTCGTGCGTTTTCTCTCGTTTCTCGCTTTCTCGTTCGCGAAAGCTTGTCCCTGATCGAGCACATTCGGGTTTCGTAGACCGAAAGGCACCCAAGTAGTCTCGCCTTCGGATCGAACAATTGTCGAATCAATGGGTGTCGCAGTCGTAGAATGTAGTTGGGCGAGGTTGGACGAGATCCCGTTTCAGAAGATTAGATCTCCTCATGAACGAATCCGTAAGTGCTTCCCATCTCGTCCTCGTCCAACTCGTACAGATACTGAAGAGTACGTTGGTGGGTTCGAATGCAGTGCCTTACGTGATTGCGACGAACCCAGTGAATTACGGCAAACGTGAGTTTTCTATCCTCTCCCTCCCCAAGTCACCGCATTGACCAACCTTCCCTGTCGGAACAGCATACAAATTGAACTGCGTAGAAGCCACGGCCGCAGCCCTATACATTACTGGGTTTGATCAGCAAGCCGAATTGCTATTATCGAAATTCAGTTGGGGTCACTCATTCTGGGAGGTTAACGGGTAGGTCTCGGGGGGCGGGGGGGGGGGGGGGGGGGGGGGGGGGGGGGGGGGGGGGGGGGGGGGGGGGGGGG